>NC_025994.2:48749257-48843255 GCF_000442705.2 Elaeis guineensis
GCCATGAGAGAGACCTTGAATAGGTCCAAGGCTCACTTGTCTTTTGGTATGGCACTTACCTTAGTTTTTAGAAGATTCGAAATCAGTTTTGAGGAGGAGGCAGTTGCTAGACTATCTCATTCCGACACCATCAACCACCACACATTGCATCGCTTGGGTTTCTCTAAGACTAATGGCGGTTGGACAAAGGGTGTTGTGGAGAGAGTGGAGGATAGAGCAGAGGAGGAGGGACCATCTTCATCTCTTCATGATCACAGAGCATCCCCAGATATTCAATTCATATCTGATCACGAGGCTGGTCCTTCAGAGTCTGTGAGGAGGCATGCTTCAGTTTCACAATCAGAGAGCAGGGCACATCCTTCAGAGTTCAGACTAGCAGATGATCAGATTGAGATGATGTCCCAGCATGTTGCCTCCATTCTATCTCAGCAATTTGCCACTTCAGTCTTTGCACAGAGATCGATATCCCAGGATGACTCAGACCAAACTATGATCCCTCACATTTCTACTATTTTTCAGATACTCACTGCTCAGTCGGTATGTATTGAGCAGCTTGAGGGATATATTTTGAAATTGACAGGCAGAGTATTAGATTTGCAAGCGCAAGTATTAGCTTTAGCCCATCCCTAGCCGCATGAGGATATCACAGAGGTCTCAGACCTAATTACAGAGGCGGCTAGACTTCGAGGAGTCTTAGAGAGTGGTTTTGACTTCTTGAGGAGAGAGATCAGGGGCTCCAGTGAGAATGCTTCTACTCAGTTCAGTGCCCTAATGGTCTGTATCGAGAGCCTTGGATCTTTTGGACACCATCAGACTTTCTCTTATAGCACAGTCCGTAGCTTCTCAGGCTCCAAGATCCTCTCACCCCTCTAGTCGTGCTGGTACCTCGACTCATGGCCGAGGCAGATACGGTCGAGGTCGTGCCCATAGACTTGATCCTACATCTCCTCACCCTATCTCTGATTCTTCAGATTCTGATCCCTCTAGCCATGACATCTATTAGATCTAGATTAGTTTGTCTCCTATGTCTAGGATCTATCTTATGGGCCTTGTATTTATTGGCTAATTAACTCTTGGATAGTTTCTATCCATGACTTTTATATTTTAAGTTGACTCATGTGTATTGGGATACCTTTTGTATTCAGTCACTTTTGAATATATATATATGTGTGTGTGTGTGTGTGTGTGTGTGTGTGTGCTTTGACTTTCAATGAATGTCTATGAATGTGATCAAATTGAATTGTTTTAATTATGAGATTGAAAAATAACTCATATTAATACTGAAAAATACTATGAATTGCCATATCTCTAGATGAGCAAGTTGATATATCCTTTATATTTGCTATGTTGAGGGGGAGTAGAGAAATAAGCAATCAAAGAAGAGAGTTAAAGAAGTAAAATATGATATCAAAAAGGAGGAGTAAAGAAAATATATCTTTTTTGTCATCTTTCTTTTCTTTTCTCTATCCTTAAAATCCCTTAAGATCTTAATTGATGCTATCAAAAAGAAGAAGTAAAGAAAATTTATCCTTTTAAGATCCCTTAAAAGGAGGAGTAGAGAATCTTAATTGATGCTGTCAAAAAGGAGTAGTAGAGAATCAAAATCAAATTTGAGCAATAAGCAATAAAGAAATGCACAATAAGTAATAAAGAAATTAGTAATAAGCAAAATTGTTAAGCAAATGTGTCAAAGAACCAAAATCGTCAGCTCCTTTTTTTTATCTAATTTTCAAAGCAAATGAACTTATAAGCAAATTTCAAATTGATCTTCAACCTGCTTATGATGCATTTCGTTCAAATACTTGGCTGTGATATTGAAGTGATGCATCTTCATAAATTTGAAATTCATGTTTAATACTTTATATATGTTTTTGCTCAAGTATTTTGTCATCATCAAAAAAGGGGAGATTATTGCTTCTTGAATTGATTTTGATGATTACAAAGCATTTGAGGGAGTTACTAATGATTTTGGCTTGAAAAAAGATTTATTATATTTCAGGGGCAAAATCATAATTTTATCAAGTTCTGATTCGGAAGCCTCAAGAGCAAGAACACAAGATTTGTAATCTATTGAGGTAATTTTAATATTTTTGAATATATATTTTGAAAGAAAATCATATTTATATATTTGAGTCGACCCCATGAGTCGACTCATGGTAAAAGAGGCTGAATGGTATGCTGAATTCTTTGGCTAGCACACCCTGTGAGTCGACCCCATGAGTCGACCCCTGAGCATAAGTCGACCCTATGAGTCGACCTTTATTACTGTGTAGGCTAAAATTATAGAACAATCATTTTCTGTTCTGTGCCACAGAAGTCGACTCCATGAATCGATTCATGAGCATGAGTCGACCCTATGAGTCGACCCCTGTGACAAAAAAATTCCATAATGCCTAGTTTTCAGCTCATTTTGGCTACATTTAATGCCTATTTAATATGCTCCAACGGCTCTATTTCAGTCCAGATTACTCTCCACCATCATTTGAAGCTATAAAAGGCACTTAAAGGAGGGAATAAACAAGGTTTTGAAAAGGTTCTTCAAGCATTTATTTCAACCCTAAGCAAGAGCCCTCTTAAAAGTTCAAGAAGCTTTTATTTCAAGTTTACTAACCCCTCAAGAGCTCATTCAAGTCTTCAACCACCTTGAGAAAAATCAAAAGAGCTTCGTTCTTATTGTGTAAAGTATATTTAAAGCTTTATTTGCTCATTAAAAGAGCTACATCTGTATTTCTATGTGATTAACTGCTATACTTTATTTTGAGTTGATATTTTGTTTTGGAAGGGTTCCAAAATGTGGAAAGGTTGATCCAAACCTTGAATCGGATTGTATTGGATTGGTTTGTATTCGAAAAATAAATGTTCTAGCTTGGAATAGCTAGAGTCGAAGGTTTCGACATTGTATTCGGGTTGAATACAGTTTAGTGAATTTGAATTTTCAAGTAGGAGCTTGGGGAGTAGACGTAAGTATAAGGTTGGCACCGAACCACTATAAATCTTCTTGTTTGTGTTATGCTTACTTGCTCTCCTTTTAAATTTTCTTATCTTCTTGCATTCTTGCATCCAGCTTCTACACCTTGCATAAATTTTACTCTCCACATTTATCCTGCTTATTGTTATAAAATCCTCATAGTTGTAAATTAACTTTAAATTTTTAGAAACCCTATTCACCCCCCCTCTTGGGTTGCATAGCTGGGCAACAAAATCTTAAATAATCTGATATAAACCTTCATGGAGGTCTGGATATGCAGATCCTCTACTTCGCATGCACGTCAGAAGCCGCAGAAAAGTAGGATGAACTCTAACCCAATTGCCTTTATAATCCAATCAAATAAGGAAGGAGATGTACTGGTGTGACACCTCACACTAGTAGGTGAGACACCTAAGATAGATCAACACCCAAGGGAAGAGGGTGGCCACAAGAAGAGAGGGTCAAGAAGAAGGGACCTCTCTCTCTTCTCATGCCTCTCTCTCTCTTTCTTTCTTCTCTCAATCTGATTTATTTGCTATGCATCCATAAGTAAAGACCCTCTCTATTTATAGATAATTCCCATGACCCAATAAATATAAGAGTCCTATCTCAAATTTGATTTAAATCAGTCCAATACTTATGAAAGAAGGATTCCTATATGAGATAGAATTGCCATCACATATGATAACCAATTTGCACCCACTCCCTCACCCACATGGGACACCCCAAACAAGCACCATTTCAGATGTTGGTCAGCCCACATGAGAGGAGAATCCTAGTGTAAGTAGAAATTCTCATACCTTATCAAAATAAATTCGATTCGAATCCAATTTGAAGCTGGTTTGAAATAATTTCAAAAGACTATCAATCTCAAACTCTTTAGGACTTTTGTACCAAATCTATCTTAAATTTTAGATCCAATTAAGCTTAATTCAAATCTAATCTAAAATTAATCAGTATTTAAATTTAATCTTTCATATGCTCCATGGATCATAGATTAGAAACTGTTCATCCTTGGGATCGAATCTGAACCTCATGTGTAGTGCTAGCTAGACATAGTCAACTCTTCAATCTCGTTTGATCCATAATTTAATTCTTAATCAAATCAACTTATAAGTTCAATCAAATCAAGTACTTCCAAATTGCACATATAAATATAGGTCAATTCCTTCTTACTTTGTCTAACTTATGTACGTGACTTCATAGGTTCAAACACTAAACTGGTAGAACAGGAACCAATTCTTACACTAATCGAGATACCATCTAGCAATGATTTTCAACATCCAGATAGGTCGAATTATCGTAAAAAAATATTTCAGAACCCATACACATGGTTACCACATAATTCATCCTTTTGACCTTGAATGCTCTAAGATGGTCTCAAGTCAACTATCAATCGAGATTGCTTCATCTGCATTGTATTTCAACCTTTCAAATCTATCTCATGGATTACCCTGCCCAAGACTTTACTAAATTGAAATACAGTGATACATCAACTCCAATAATTCAAAGGGATCAATCTCATTTTGATCCACACACAGACTTCATAAGTATTTGACTGTACCCAGTAGCCTTTCATCACTGCATTAAAAATTTAGATAGTCCGGCACCAAAGCACAGTGAGTTGCTTGCAAATCACTATAGTGATCTTAGGTCTGAAGGACACCTATATCTATGTGTTTCATGAGTAGCTTTTGATAGTAGAACACTCAGTAGGTAATCACTCATTCAGTGATGATGTACTTCTATATCTCGTCCGTATGTCATATCAGTGTCACCATACTTTTTGATTAAAATGACAACCAACTCATATGGCACATAATAACCTCCACTCGATAAACGCCATTATCCTGTAATGACGTATCATTTGATCGCAAACATCTTTAAGAACTATACAATAAATCTTCTCTTTATTGTACACTAGCATAGTTCTAAAGACTTCATCACAGCACAAGAGTTCAAAGAAGATATTACTTTGTGATAAAAAATATCAAAATAATTTTTATCAATAATAAATAATTCATATACAAAGAGAAACTCAATCGTCACACGATTGATTTTAGGATATAATTCCTAACAGATGCTTCCCCTAGATCTTTCATGGAGAATTCCTTGGACCACCATCTTTTGACTATGGTTAACATGGAAATATCATTCCTAATGAGAATAATATCATCCACATACAATACAAGAAATATTATTGCACTCCCACTGACCCTTTTATATACACAAAGTTTCTCTTCATTTTTGATGAAATCAAATGATTTGATCGCATCATCAAAATGATGATTCCAACTCCAAGAAGCTTGCTTTAATATGTATATAGACCTTTGCAGCTTGCAGACTCTGTAATCACCATCACTAGATATGAAACCCAAAGGTTGCTCCATATAGATATCTTCTTCAAGATATCCATTCAGGAAAGTAGTTTTTGCATCTATCTACTAGATTTCATAATCAATAAGCTGCAATAACAAGTAGAGTATGGATGGATTTCAGCATGGCTACGGATGAAAAGATTTCTTGATAGTCAATACCCTCACATTGGCTATAATCTTTGGCCACAAGTCTAGCTTTATGGATCTCTACCCTCGGGTGGATCCACTAAGGTCCAAAATTGGTTCGAATGTATCGAGTTAATTTCTGACTTTATTACATCTATCCATTTCTCAAAATCGATATCAGATATTACCTCATCAAAAGTATTAGGATCATCATCATGATCCTTATCTCTCATGAGGAATATTTTTTTTACTTCCTCCGTAAGCATACCCATGTACCTTTCAGGAGGTCAGGAGATCCTATGAGATCTACAAGGTGGTAAAGGAACGTCAACTACTGGCACATGAATAATGGGTTCTTGAGGATCTATATCTCTTTGCTCTTCAGAGACCTTCTCTTCGAGCTCAACTAACCTCCCACTGCCACCATCTTGGATAAACTATTTTTTTAAGAATATAGCATTTTGACTCAATCACATTATGATCTTATGGAAAGTAGTAGTATCCCATTGATTCTTTTGGATACCTTATAAAATGAGTTATTACAGATCTATCCTCCAATTTATCAGTCATTTATCTCTTGACAAAGACCAAACATCTCCAAGTCTTAAGATAATCTAGACTCAACTTCTTACCGTATCATATCTCATAAGGTGTGGTAGGAATAAATTTTGATGGAACCCTATTCAACAAGTGAATGACAGTTAATAAGGCATATCTCCAAAGATATAAGGATAGATCAGTGAAGCTCATGATGGATTTGACCATATCAAATAGGATCCTATTTCTCCTTTCAGATACCCCATTGAGCTGAGGTGTTCTAGGAGGAGTCCATTGAGAGACTATGCCGTTGTCTTTAAGATATCTCAAAAATTTTTGACTAAGGTATTCACCTCCTCGATCAGATCGAAGAACCTTAAGAGGCTTGCCTGTTTGTTTTTCTACTTCATTTTTGAATTTTTTGAACTTTTCAAAAGCTTCAGACTTATGTTTCGTCAGATACACATATTCATACCTAGATAGATCATCGATAAAAGTAATGAAGTAGCTGTAACCACCCCTAGCCTACACATCAAATGGCTCATACATATCGGTGTGTACCAGGGCAAGTAACTCAGTGGCCCTTTCTCCATGTCCTACAAAAGATAACTTAGCCATTTTTTTTCGAAGGCAAGATACACACGCTGGATACGACTTTGGATGAAGAGAGCCAAAGATTCCATCCTTTTTCAGTTTGTTTATCCTATCCTCTCTAATATGGCCTAGTCTATGATGTTACAAATATTTTTGGTTAATTTAATCTTTGTATCTCTTTTGACCTACGGCAATCACTATTTGCTCGTTCAAATTCATATTTGCATCAACATGCAAGTGATACAAATTATCAATTAAAAGACCACATGCAACCAACTTATTTCATAAATAAATAAAATAAAAGTTTTTATTAAAATTAAATTCAAAATCTTCCTGTGCTAGCACGGATATGAAAATTAAATTTTAACTAGCTACAGAAATAAAATAACAGTCTTTTAAATCTAATCTAAAATCTGACAGTAATCAAAAAGGATAAGTGCCAACGACTTCTGCAGTAACTTTTGCTCTATTGCCAACTCCAAAAATCATGACACCTTCCCTCAACCTCCTATTTTCTATTAGATCCTACATTGAGGTACATATATGATCACTCGAACTAGAGTTTAATACCTAACTAGAAGTAAAAAAAATTGTAAGGTTAGATTTAATTATGAGCATACCTTTTGAAAGATTTATCACCCTTTTTGGTCTTTAGGCTCTCCAAGTAGAGTAGGCAGTTCCTCCTCCAATGGTCTTCAGCATCACAGTAGAAATACTTTTCCTTTACATCAGCCTTCTTTGGAACGTCCTTCTTTGGCTTGCTCTCTTTCTTCTGCTTCTTAGCAGATTTTATCTTTTTCTTCAAATTAGACTTTCTCTTGAAAGAAGTCCGCTCCATAGTGAGAACAGTGCCTCTTGAACTCTTCAAGGTTCCTTCTATAGTGACCAACATATTGACCAGCTCGGATATAGTGCAATCGAGTTTATTCATATGAAAATTTATAATAAATTGATTATATGAACTCATAAGGGATTGAAGGATCAAATCCATCTGCAATTCTTTTTGCATATTAAGCCCGAGCTTCCCAAGCTCCTCAATATCTTTGATTACTGTCATACAGTACTCATGGACTGACTGTCCTTCGCGTATCTTCAAATTGAAGAGTCTTCTGGACACTTCGAAGCACACTGTACGGCTCTACTCACTATACAGCTCTTGTAGGTGAGTAATTATAGCCCTGACGGTGGGCATATGCTCATGCTAGTTCTGCAACTCATTTGACATAGATGCCAGCACATAGCACTTGACCTGGCTGTTTTCATCCATCCACTTTTTATAAGCAGTTCTTTACTCAGTTGTAGGATGGTTTGGTAAAATTAGGGGTTCCTGATCAAGTACATGACCTAGTTTTTTAGAAGTCAAAATAATCCTGAGATTTCTTAGTCAGTCTTTATAGTTTGTTTCGATTAAATGATTTGATTCAAGGATGCGTGTTAGAGGATTTGAGGCTAACATTGTTTAACTGTGAGAGTAGAGATTCAAGTTAGACTTTCATACTTTTAAAGTTACATTTGCTTCTAGGGACTTTGAGATACAAATAATGACTCCCATAAATTTTTCAGATCTCTCCACTCTCTGGGTGAGAAATGAAAATCCTAATGCGATAAATGAATTTCTAGTGGGGTTGCGATCCCACTGATGCCATATACCTCACCTAACAGTTATTGGTAATATACATGTTGATGCGTGGACAACTCTTTGCCCAGATGCTTCTCTAAGCATGTTGTAGCGATTTGGTCTCTAAATCATGTGGGCTCACCTAACAGTTATTGATCACACTTCCTAGTTAAGCCCGACCCACCGTTCACAAGCAGATGCAAGGCCGTCATTGGGTCCCTCACCTAACAGTTATTAGGCCCAACTCCATCCTTGCCCTAAAGCAACTCTTTGCTAATAGAGTAGTTGCATGTTCTCAATGCAACTAAACCAGTGTAACCAGTTGAGAACAATCAACACCAGTAGCACGCTCGCACATCTACAACGATGCAAGACCTATGGACTTAATATTTATGGAAAGATTTAGATTTACGTCTCATCTAATCAGTCATTATATGATTGATCTAATTAGCGTGGGCTAAACCAAAATGCCAAGCAACCTTATTCAAGACTCAATCTTCCAAATTGGCTAAGTAAGTAGAGATCGATGGGGGTCCCCTGTTGCTTTCCTTGGACACTAATAAATTGGTCAGATCAGCTAACGAAACTAATTAAATAATCATCTCTCAATTACTTATCTTAAATACCAATGGGTCAATTGGTCCAAATAGGTTAGCTCAAGTAAATCATGCTCAAGCCATCGAGCCAAATTAGGTCCTTAGGTTAATCAATTTTACATATGAGATTCAATCAATTTGATTAACAATAATTGCTGGATCATATAACTTAATTGATCTAACCTTAATCAATACTTGATTCAATTTGATCAATTAATTAAATTAAACTCATAACATTCAAATCAAAAATTCTAGATGGAATCTAATTACATAACCTAATTTTTGATTTTTTTTATAACCAAAATCCTCATGCATAAACATAAATTTTAGATTTTAAAATTAAATTTTAGATCTAAATTTTTTATATGAAAGATAAAATTTAAATCATAAAATTAATTTTTAGATTTAACATACAAACATATATCTCATATATGTGTGTAAAATTTAGATCTAAACAAAATTTAGATCATAACATGATGTCATATATCTCATATACAAATCATGAATCATATTAAAAATAATTTTTTAACTTAAATATGTAATCATATATCTCATATATAAATAACAAATCAGGTTAAATTAAATTTCAGATTTACGCATGCATCTACATATCACATGATTATGAACTAGAATTCATTCTAGAATAAAATTTAGATCTATGCATGCTTTCACATATCAACTATATGCTCTACAAATAAATCTAAAATAAATTTTAGATTTAAAATATTTATCTATACATCTCATATATCAAGAAAAAATCAGATTTTGAAATACTTCAAAATATGTGTATCAATTTCATGCATATGAAATCCGCGGCTCTGATACCACTGTTAGAAGTTCAATGTCGGAGCATGCATGTATGTTTCAAAATTTTTTTTCTAAATATTATAGTAGAATTGAAGATTAAAATATCTTTTAATCTATATCATGTATGCATAAAATATAAACCACTAGGATCTACTTCATATGCTAAAATTGAACATATATTGAAATTGAATATGTGATCGAATCACATACCTATTTCGTAAATTCTTTCTTCAAATATGGATCTAGAAGAGAAGAGGCTCTCTCTTATTCACATAAATATCTGACCTTTATAGGTGTCCACTTAGGATCAGTCTGAAACAGTCCTCTTTGATATTAATTTTTTTTTCTAAAAAAAATCAGCCTGCGGATTTGAACAAAGCCTGGATCATGATCAACTCTTTGATCCTTTCCTTGATCTTTTTCTTCTTTTCTTCTCTTACTTTTTCTTTTCTAGATTATGAAGTAACTAGAGAGTATAAACCAACAAACAAGAGGAACGCCCAAACCCCTTTGGGCATGAAGGATGAAAAATGTCCAATATGGTGGATGTTGGAACTCCGAGGGAGAAGAGAGGGAGAAGAGAAAAGGAGGTGTAGGCTCTCCAAGAGGGAGTGTGGGGCTGTTGGTTGAAGTGCTTAGAGACCTTAGAGAAGGCTCCTTTAAATAGGCATAAGGTTTGGATACTATTCAAAATCAAACAACCATTTAATAGAACTCCTACTTGCATTAGGAATCTTTATTCCTTTAGTTATTTGACTCCTTTTAGGATATCCTTTAAGTGCCAACTATTGAAGCCTTTGTACCCACAAAAACACATCCAACATGGCACCCATGAGATGCCCCATAATGGTTCCATACGCCCTCTAATAGGTGGATATGCCCAACTTGATCAAATCAAGTGGCGCCCAATGAAAACTATTAAGAAAATAATTAAGGACTTGAACCCTTAATTTATTTGATCCAAAACCTTAGGCACCCAACAATTGAAGCCTAATGAATTTAATTCATTTAAATTATTAGTAAGTAATTAAATTTAAATTAATCTTATCACATAAAAAATTCAAACGTAAAGGCAAAATTAGGTCGAACCATGTGCTAGCAAGGTTATCCTAAACCCAATAGAATTTTTCTAAACCCAATTATGACTTTATAAGCTCAATTGTTTATTCCAGATCTAATCTCTTTGTTGTGTGACCCCATAAATTCAATTCTATTTGGTAAAAAGATATACAGTGATCTCTATCATAGTATCATTAATACTCTTTTCAATGGGTCAAAACAATTCCATTCTAACTCATCAAGGATTGTCAATTCTAAGCAACCCTAGTGAGCTCTCACAATCCATTAGTGACATCTAGCGATATGTAATGGCAATCCAGTAGAACTGAAAAAAAAATCTTAAGGCATAGTTCACGTGTGATTCAGTCCCTTTATCGTGAGTTCCGACTAGATGGCAGGTCATAGATAAATCATTAAACCTCATCATCAGTCATATGATAAATTCGATCAGTTTAAGTCCAATTATGATCATTATGGAAACTCTTTTCTATCAATCATACTATTGTGGCCACAGACTCTCAAACTTAGTCTCTCAAATCCCATAGAACTACTCTTTTCTATCAAGATCGATAGATTTCATCTTAACGCACGCCTTACTCCTATAGTGGATCAACTGTCACCAACATCCACTGCAAGGGCTCATTGAGATCATATTTATTTGTCAGTCAAACTTCAGCAGTCTCACTGCAAGTAGTCTACCATCGTAGGTCAAAGAACCATTCACACAACTATAGCATCGAGACAATCACTGACGATTGAGTAGAAATCCAAGTGATCTCTCGTATGGTCACACTCAGTACTAGTTATTCTCTAACAACTATTCATACTCATCACTCAATGTCTCTACACTGTAGATCAGAGACTCGTTTACTCCAAAAGAAGCGATCTGTACATCGATCTATCCAGATTGATCACCATCCTCATGATGATACTATGTCTGAGAGTATTTAAGAATTAAATATATATCTCTAATTCTTAACACTTTGAGAATATGTATCGAAATGTTAATTCTATGGACGATTCAAAGACACATCACACTTGAATGAAAAATAAACTTATATTTTTATTGATCAAATCAATATGTTAAGTACAAAATTGTGTCTTAGCTATATCTCAATGTGTCAGTTATATTGGCTTCTAGGATATACATCTAATATCGAAGTGACTATCTAGTAATGATCCCGATGTCCAGATAGATCGAATGTGTGCGAAACAATATTCAAGAACCTAATGGACTATGGTTGCCATATAATTTATCCCTTTGACCCTTGATGCTCAGGATGACATCAGAGTTCACTGTCAACTCTTGGTCTATGTATCCTAATTGTGTCTCAACCTAATTAATCTTATGACTCCTTATAAGGATTATCCTGGCCAACATTTTGCTAAATTAAAAATATATTTAAGCATACTCTCTAATGACTTAGAGTGGTCAGTCCTATCTTGACTCACACACTGACTTTATAAGTACTTGACTGTATCCAAAAATTTTTTAACTCTAAATTAGAAATTCAGATAGTCTGGCACTAAAATATAATGAGTTGCTTGTAAGTCATCGTAATGATCTCAGCTCAGAGGGACACTTAGATTCATATCCCTTCAGAGTAATTTTTGATAGCTAAGTGCTTCGAAATTAGTCACGCTCAGTGAGATGTGCTCCTACATCTCACTTGCATGTTATGTCAATATCTTCACAGTCCTTGGTTAAGGACAATCAATGAATATAGTATACAATGACCTACACTTGATATAGCTATCATCCTAATAGTATATCATTTGGTCATGAACTAGTTTTAAGGACTAAATGATATATCCTTTTATATCGATTCACTTAGTCCTAAGAATTTCATTACAACTTTGGAGTTCATAGAAGATGTATACAAGGTAATGAAGAAAGCTAAATAATAATTTATTAATAATTAACAATTCATATATAATTTAACAAAATAAGATCAACTATCAATAGGCTAACGATTAGCTTTGAAACATATTTTCCAACACTTCGATCTGATTGAGGAGGCGAATACTTAACCAGTGAATTTCTTGATCATTTAGAAGAAAATAAAATTCTCTTTCAATGAATTCCTTCTGACACTCCATAATTAAATAGTATTGTAGAAAGGAGAAATCATATCTTATTAGATATGGTGCAGTCCATGATGTATTTTACAGATCTTTCGATCTCTTTCTAGGGCCATGCCCTAAAGACTACCGTAAATATTTTAAATAGGGTACTTTGTAAATCTGTGCCTAGTAGTCTATATGAGATATGAAGAGGAAGAAAGTCTAATCTTAAGTATCTTAAGATTTTGGGCTACCTTACTTATGTCATGAATACTGAGGGACATAAGCTAAGTGCTAGGTCGGATAAATGTTGGTTTATAGATTTTTTCAAGGAGAGTATAGGATACTACTTCTACCACCCTACTCAACAAAAGGTATTTGTTAGTAAACATACAATCTTTCTAGAAAAAGAGTTTATCCAAGAAGGAGACAGTGGGAGGACAGTTAAACTTAAGAAAATTCAAAGCTTACAGTCTATCCAGAAGCAACATATAGAGAGTCCAAAAGTTGATCCTCAACCTGATGTGCCCATTATTGAGGTACAGCTACTACACATACCTCTTCTTATAAGGTCAATTAGAGTGCGTAATATACCACTCAGGTATGGACTTGTCATTGAGAATGACAACTCATCACACATTATTGAGAATGATGATCCCTCAACCTATTCGAAAGCTGTCATGAGTAGTGATTTTGACAAATGGCTTGAGGCCATAAAATTTGAAATAGACTCCATGTATGCCAACCAAATTTGGATTTTGGTTGATGCGCTTGAGAGTGTGACCCCAATAGACTGCAAATGGATCTTCAAGAAGAAGATTGGAGCAAATGGCTAGATAGAAACCTAGAAGGTCAGGCTAGTGGCAAAAAGTTTCAGACAAAGGCAAGGTGTTGACAATGAAAAAACCTTTTTGTCCATAGCCATGCTCAAGTCTATTAGGATTATGCTTGCAATAGCTGCATATCATGACTAAAAGATCTTACAGATGGATGTCAAAACTACCTTCCTCCATAAAAATATTGAGAAAGAAGTCTATATAAGTCAGCCAAAAAGATTTATCTCCAGTGGGAGGGCAAATCAAGTATGCAAGCTAAAAAAATCTATTTATGGATTAAAACAGGCATCGAAGAGTTGGAACATCTACTTTGATGAGACAGTCAAATCGTTTGGCTTTATCAAAAATATGAATGAACCATGTGTGTACAAGAAGACTAATGAGAGTGCCATTATCTTCTTGATCTTGTATGTAGATAATATACTACTTATTGGAAATAACATCCCTATGTTGTAACCGGTCAAAATATGGTTATCACAAAAATTTTTTATGAAAGACTTGGGTGAAGCTTCGTATATACTTGGTATAAAGATCTATAGGGATTGATCGAAAAAGATGCTTGGCTTATCCTAGTTTAGGTACATAGATCTTGTATTCAAGAGATTCAACATGGAGGAAAGTAGAAGAGGTTACTTACCTATGAGTCATAGCATACAACTCTTTAAGAAGATTTCTCCTAAGACACCTGAAGAGAAAACTAGAATGAGTTTTATTCCTTATGCTTTGATTGTATGATCGATTATGAATGTTATACTATGTACCAGGCTTGATGTAGCTTATGTTTTAGGTATTGTAGATAAATTTCAGGTAGATCCAGAAAAGGATCATTGGTAAGCTATGAAAAATATTCTCAAGTACTTGAAAAGATCTAGTGATATTTTTCTCATATACGATGGATCTAATTTGAATCTGAAAGGCTTTACTGATTTTAGTTTTCAATCCGATCTAGATGATAGCAAATTCATATTTAGATATGTTTTCATCCTATAGGTGGTGCAGTGAGTTGGAAGAGTTCTAAACAGCAGACTGTTACTGACTCAGTCATTGAGGTCGAGTATATTGCTACTAGTGAGGCTACTAAGGGAGCCGTCTGTACGAAAAAGTTTATCTCAGAGTTGGGTATGCTTCCTGAAATTGAACAACCAAGGCCTCTTTGTTGTGATAATACAGGGGTAGTTGCTCAAGCTAAAGAACCAAGATCTCATCAAAAATTCAAGCACATCCTAAAGCAGTTCCATCTCATTCGAAAAATAATTGAAAGATGCGATGGGATTGTTGAGCGAGTTGACATTAAGAACAATATAGTTGATCTATTCACTAAGGTCTTATCATTGCAGCAGTTTGATGGCTACCTAAATTGCATGGACATCAAGTATAGGGGTGATTGGTTTTAGTGCAAGTGAGAGATTGAAAGAATAATGCCATATAAGTCAATCGCATATGTGATGTGATAGGATATTTTTCTATATTTTTATCTTTCAAACTCATGTAATTGATATTTATTATTAATAAAGTTAGGTATTTTGATTCATTATATGTTGCATCTTATGCTTGTTTAAGATTATAATGAACTCCATATGTTAAGACAATGGTTTTAGAGCAATGATGAGATCATGTCAATGAGATCTAAATCTTTGATAATCCTAATCTAAAATATTTTCAATCATTGGTTCATTAAGTCAGAGATCAATGATACCGGTTAGACTGGCACATCCTATCTATGCTTAATGGAGAGGGTGGTTGGTCTCCCAACTACTTATGTAGTGACACTAATATAAGAATATGGGTGCTTATTAGAGAATGAGTTTATTGAATTGACCTATGAGAGAACATCTGATACAGCCTTATTTGCATGTCAGTAGGTTGTTCTCTAGTAGGAGTTGTGTAAGTGATCCTTAGATCTGAGATCACCATAGTACTTTGTGTACATGAATCCATGATTTGATTCATTTTATAGCTTAATTTTTTTATCCTTGTGTGGGGTGTTCCAGATATGGTACAGTATGCCTAGAAGTTGTTAGTGATAAATAAGAGATCGATCATTCCTAATTAGGGGAGCAAACATCCTATGTGATCTCATAGATTGATGATTCAAAAAATCTTTGGCCAAAGCAGGATGATTATTAGAAAGGAGTTTCTCATGTATCATCAACTGAATCATCACCATCTAACATATAGATAAGTATTTGGATTTGACATGATTTCATGCCCATAGTTCATCTGGGATGTTGTATAAATGAAGGATTGAATTGCACGGTAACTTACTACTGAAGAATAATTTTGATATTTTTACTAAATTTCATCTCTTAGGATAGTCGTGACATATTGCTAGACATCAATCTTGACTTGTGGACTCATAAAAATTAAAAAAAATTAATTCAAAAATTAATTAGAAAGAGTTCTGATTAATTGTTGCATTTGGACTGACCTAATTCAATCAGATTGATTTAGATCATGAGCTTGAGTCCACTGCTGGCTAGATATGGAACTCAATGGATCACACACTTTAGAATTTAATCTTGATCTGATCTAATTAAGATTTATTATAAATTCTATGGGTTAATTTGATATGCTAGCATATTATATTAACCTAAGTTTCCAATTAGGTTAGTTCAAAGTGTTTGAGCTAAGCTTAACCTGTTGCCTTTGACCTAATTGGATTAGGTCTGAATTTAATTAGTTTCCTACCTTATCATCAAAGAGTTTCATATATGAAAAAAGTCCTCCATGCCACCTAGGTCCACGCCATTAAATAAATGCTGCCCTATTTATTTCTTACGATGAGAAGGAAGAGTCCTTCTTACTTAAGTCTCTTAACAACCTCTTATTGTTCCACATGTTTCCTTAATTGTCACATGCCTAATTCATTAGGAGATTTATTAGATGCAAAAGGGGAGGAGTCCTATTTGAAGGACTCTTCCACACCCATTAAAATCACATGGAGAAATTAATCTCCGTGTGTGAAAGTGGAGCGCCAAGAGTTGGCATCTCCTTGGTCTCCTTTGCATTCCTTCATGCCTTATATAAAGGGCATGCCAGTTATGGGATAAGGGCTAAAAAAATCTTGGTGTTTAGGCATGAAATAAGAGAGGAAAAGACAAAAAAAATTAGAGAAGAAACATAAGAAAAATAAGAGACAAAAAATAGAAAGAAGGGAGGAGAGAAAATGAAAAGCAAGGGTTGCTTGTCCTAGAGTTTGGAAAATCTCAATGTTGGATTTTTAAATCAGATTTGGATGGTGAGATCTCTTGAGAAGAGGTTCTTAGTGTGGTCTTAGTGGAGGATTCGAAGGCGTACAGACGGTGGTGCAACCGATGTTGGAAAACGTAGGTGATTTCATGCATATATTTCAAAAATTTTCAAAATAAAATATATTAGAAGATAACTAGATTAATCATATTAACTTAATATGTATATTATCTAATCATCAAATTAATCTACTCTAAGATCTATGACATGATATGTTGCATATAAAATCTAAAAATCAGTAAATAAAATCTGCATGCATACATATAAGCAGCAGATCAAATCTACATCTATCTGAGTCCAAAACTTGATACCTGAGAGTGGGTCGACAATCGACGCTACTGAGAGATATGGCAAAAAAGATCCTCACTGATTGTTTACAGCTGCACAGGTGTTCGGCCTCTACGGAAAGTCCACTCGAAGCTCTAATCTGATCGATCTCTTCGGGAGTGCTAGCTTACACGAAGATAATCTTATTGGCTGATTTGAATCTTTTCTTTATATCTCTCAAACCTTTTTAGAGGTTGAACAAAGACATCTAGAGGAGATGGAGAGGTAGAAAAAATATAGAGAGGAGACACTCTTCTCTCTTCTTTTTCTCCCTTCCCGAACCCCTAGGAAGAAACCCTAGAAAACTAGATTTTGCACTCACCCAAAGAAGGACTCTCCTCTTCTTTTCACACCATGAACCCATGCCCCAAATCCTCCCAACATGAAAGCCTCTTTCTCTAGTCTCTTACATGCACAAAAGAAAAATAAAAACCCTTTTTATTTGGCATGTAAGGAGTTGGGTTAGAAGAGTCCAAGAGATGTTGGACTCTTCAAGTTGTCGCCCCTTCTTTCAATTCCACACCATTACATGCCCCAAAAAATATTTCTCATGATAAAACCAGATCATATCTAATTTTCCATGATCACAATCACCTTATTTTGTGACACAAAATAAAGCCTATATGGTAAGAGTTAGGATGAGATCAAAATCTCTTCAAGATAAGGAATGTTGTTTCAAATCAAATTTAAAACATTCCTAACTAAACCAATCCATAAGGGGCACTTAGGGGGTGCATGAGAAAGAGTGGAGGTGCTCTTTTTCTTCATGCTTAAACCAAATTAGCATGGAGAAAGATTGGCTTCATATTGGTGGAGCACAAGGGAGATATGAGAGAGAGTCCCAGTCCAATGGCTCTCCTTAATTGGTTCAATTTGATCCCAATAAAATTAGATTTGACTGCACCCAATAAGAAGAGGTAATCGAGTCAAATTAGAAGCCCAAACTTCTTATTAAGATCTTAGTCTAATTAGAAATTAATTGAACTCAAATTTTGATCAAATCAGGGACAATTCTCCCTTAGCAATTAGGTCATCTCATAACCTAATCGGATCAAACATAATTGAATCTAATTCAATTAGATTTGATCTAATTCTCTTTGCTCAATCAAATTGAGCTAATCAATAATCTAATTACAAATTAATCCTTTATTAATTCACTAACACTGAGTGAATAAATTTAATATAACTTTTGCATAAAGTTAACCATCAATCGAATTGACGATTAAACCTTTGAATGATTCTTAATCGTTAATCAGCTACATGATCCGTCAGAAATTTTTTTTGAGTATGATCCCATATGTTCGAACCTAAGTCGGTAGCATAAAAATAAATTTCTGAACTAATCGATGTAACCATCTAACAATGAGACCCGACGTCCAAATAGGTCGAATGATGGAGAAGCAACATTCAAGAACCTACTAGCGTATGGTTACCATATAATTTATCTCTTTGATCCTAATACTCAAAGATGACCTAGGATTTAACTGTCAACCCTAGATAAGTCATCCACATTATATTTCAATCTTTCAAATCTATCACATGAATTATCCAGGCTCAGGTTTTGCCAAATAGAAATACATTAATACATTAACTCCTTACTTATTCGGAGGGATCAATCTCATCTTGACTCACGCACAGACTTGACAAGTATTTGACTGTACCCAAAAATCTTTCATCACTAAATTAGAAATTCAGATAGTCTGATATTAAAGTACAGTGAGTTGCTTGCAAGTCACCATAGTGATATCAGGTCAAAGGGATACTTATACACATACCCTTTGCGAGCTATTCTTAATAGTAGAGTACTCTACAGTTGGTCATGTTCAGTGATGATTGAAAGAATAGTGCTCTATAAGCCAATCGCATGGTGATGTGAAGAGATTTTTCTGTGATATTTTTCTACTTATTTGCATGACATTAGTTATTTTTTGAGGTATTATGTTTTATCATTTGCTACATCATATTTTTTATGATCATGATAAATCTCATAGATTAGGATAATGATTTTAAGGTTATGATGAGATCATGCTAGTGTGACCTAAAATCTTGATAGCTACAATCTAAAATATTTCTAGTCATTAGATCATCGAGTCAGGGATCGATGATGCCATTAAGACTGGTACATTCTATGTATGCTCAATGGAGAGAGTGATTAATCTCACACTCATTTATGTGGTGACACTAATACAAAGATGTAAGTATGCATTAGAGAATGAGTTCACCGAACTAACCTAAAAGAAGAACATCTGATGGAGCCTTACAGCATGTTGATAGATGGTTCTCTAATGAGAGTGGTGCAAATGATCCTTGGACCTAAGATCATCATGGTACCTTGTGTATATGGATTCTTATTTTGGTTTATTCCCTAGCATGCCACTTTGAGATGTGTCTGGGATATTCTGGGTATGGTAAAGTATGCATGGAGGTTGTGAGTGATCAATAAAGAATCGGTCACTCCTTGTAGGAGGAGAGAACATCCTATGTGATCTCATAAGATGATGACTTTGAGAGTCTCTGACTAGAGCAGGGATAAACAGTAGAAAAGGTTTCTACTGATTCATCAAGTGAGTCATCATGATTGAATCGAGATACATATGGATAGGTATTTGGGCTTGATATAATTCCATACCCATGATCTATTTGGGATGTTGTGTGATCGAAGGGTTGAATTACACGATAACTCACCATGAAAGGATAATTCTGATATTTTTATAAAATTTTAAATCTTTTAGATAGTCATGACATGTTGCTAGATATCAATTTTGACTTGTGAACTCATCAAAATTAAAAGAGTTTAATTTAAAAATTAATTAGGAAGAGTCTTAGTTGATTAGGACTCTTGAGCTGACCTAATCTAATCGGATTAGGATTGTATCATGAGTCTGGATCCACTGCTGGCTAGATTTGGAACCCAATGGATCACACACAATAGAGATTTGATCTTAATCCAATCTATTTAGATTTATTATAAATCCAATGGATTAATTAAATTGCTAGCACATAAATTAACCCAAGTTTCCAATTGGATTCAGTGCAAAGGTATTTGTGCTAAACCCAAGCTTGATGCCTTGACCTAATAAGATTAGGTTCTATCTTTGATTTCCTATTTTGGTTAACCCATCCATTCAAAAGTCTTTCATCTGGATTTACCCATCTCCATACCAAACCACATGCAAAGAATAAATCCCACTTCCCATTTATTTTTGGCATTAAGAGGAGAAGTCCTTCTCACTTACTATTCTTAATTATCTTACCAAATTCCACACATCCCTTTGTTGTTGGTGACATGGGATGGAGCTTTGGGATGTGGGGATGTAGAATAGAAGGAAGAGTCCTTCTCTGGCAAGAATCTTGAATGCCAAAATTAAATTGGGATGCCCCTCCTTTTATGCGTTAAAATGGAAGAGTCCATTTCATATTGGACTCTTTGTTTTCACACATTTTCTTTAATCCCATGAGTCAAGAGTTGGCATTTTATTTTATCTATGTAGAGGAGGAGTCCTTCTACTAGTAAAACACTTCTTATTCCATGCCATCCTCTTTGGTTTCCATGTAAAAATTAATTCTTTACCATTTAACAATTAAGGGACGCCAAGAGTTGGCATCCCATGGTATCGCCCCTTCTTTCCTATAAAAAAGGGGTGCTACATCAGGTTGGATGTGCCAATTTGGTCTGAGGATAAGCATGAGAATGAGAAGAAAAAGAGAGAAAAGATCTAGGATAAAGATAAGGAAAAGGGAGAAAGACAAATGGAAAGGAAGGAAAGAAAGAAAAAGGAAAGCATGTGATGCTTGTCCTAAAATCAGGTTGTTCATGTGTTGAACATTAAATCTAATTTTTATATGATGTATTCTTGTGAGAAAAGGTTCTTATAGTGGTCCTAGTGGAGAGGTCTCGAAGTCATACAAGTGATGGTGCAACCCGTTCTTGCGAAGAATGATCAGCAGCAAACTTGCGAAGAAGGCTGCAGCACTACGTTGAATTAGCAAGGGCCCTAATCAGTCTCGTGTAGATCACCGTTGGAGGGCTTCTACTTTGGAGTCTTGTAAAGATTTCAAAATTATCAGATCATCATTTTTATGTTGGTATATAACATCTGATCCCTTGCTTATATACATGCTTATGTTATTTGATTGCAATCATCAAGGTGTTCCTAGGACTTTTGTGTTTCAATAGTCCAGTTTTATTGTTAAATTTATTTTCAATACTTGAATGCATATAAAAATTTTTAAAGTTTATATTTCACTACATTATTAGAATCCAACAGTAGTATCAGAGCTATCCTTGATTGTTTCAATCAAATTTAATGTTATTGTTGTGATATGTATTAGATCCAGTTCAAACTATGTCAAAATCTAATTTTTTTATTGATATTTATTTGATGTTCTTGATGCATTTTTGTTAATGATAAATATTATCAATACATGATCAAATCTTGGATGTGAAATTTCATGATCTTTAGACTTGTGAGACAAGTTTAAGTTAGATCCCATGATCTAATTTTCGATGGAATTATAAATCCAGTGCATGGGATGCGCGAAGCCTTGGAATGATACATTGGATGTACATTTCCAAGACTTAGGGTTTTTACATAAGATGCATTCACCTAAGATCTAAGGGCCAACCACCAAGTTATTGGGCACTCATAATTGTGGGTCTTTCATCTTGGTTATTATCCAGGGTATGTGTGGAACCGAAAAATTTGATCATGGAAAGGATGCATCAGACATGGATTAGAATTTTTGTGAATGAATTTATTTAACTATAATTCATTTGATCTAATGTGATTAGAATTAATGATTATAAATTAAATCAAATTTATAGTTCTAATTTGATTAGAAGTCATGTTTAATTTAGGTTGATCAAATTATCATTTACCTAATTTGATTAGGACTTGAATCATGGTTGACCGAATCTATGCTAATCTAATTGATTTAGGTTAACCTCAGAATTGGTCAATCCAACTCAAAAAGGATGATAAATGATTGATTTAAAATTATAAATTGAATCAAGTATTGAACCCGAATCAAAAACCCTAGGTGGGTCCAATGCCCATATATTTAAACATCTCCATTGACATTTTTATGAATGATATCGCAATTTAAATAACATGAGTAGTTTATTATCTTGTTTTATAATAATTATAAAATATATATTGAGTGGTTATGGACTATAGTATATCTATATGATGGATGTATACATGAATGCTTCCCTATTGACTGATTATATAAATGCATCTACAAGAGTTGCAATAGGAGCTGGGTGCCCCCGATGTATTGTATAATTAGCTGTATCTTTCTTTTATATGTTTTCAATTATTGATTGAAACTTTTACATATTGATATAAAATTAAAGAAAAAAAATTATTTGAGAATAGATAAAAATTATTTTTTTATTTTCAGATAAAGATCGAGCATTTATGAACGTCTTCATGTAGATGAAGACTGGATTACCAATAATTTGGAGAGTGGAGGTGCATTAAGTTGACCATGAGATGGTTCAATCTATGATGCACCTAGGGTTAGACCCATAAATCATCCTATGGCTTGGATGATTTTTTAGAAATCCATAACCATTAGATTTTCTTATGTATGCTCTTACATGCTGGTAGTTAGAATTAAAATGTATATGTTTTAGATGTGCAGGAGACCTACGTCCCTCGTTTAAATTATATTAAGTCATAATGACGAAGTGTTAAGAGCACTACCCATGCCTCCTTTCATGTTAAGCCAATATTATGTCAAGAATCATAGTAGGCTTGTTGTGTTATCCACAAGATTTGCTGTGGGGACTGATTTGATACTATCTTGGTGCATAATAAAGCTAATGATACTTAGCTCATACTAAGTCAATAGAGTATGTCAAAAATTATAGTGAGTTTGTTGTGCTATCCACAAAGCTTACTATAGGGATTGATATGATGTTGACTAAGTGATGCTTTTGGCACATTCTGGTAGTGCTGTCTTGTTGTGCTGTCCACAAGGATAGTATTATTCAAATATGACTATATAAGATTAAAGGATATGACTTAACTATAATACTATAGTTTATTATACTATCCACAAGGCTATAAATATTTTAGAGGCAAAAGTTATGTTGAGAGTTGCATGAGATGCAATCGATAAAGAGTTACCTATCCTTGAATGTTAGATGTGTGCTCTAGATACCAGATTGGCTGACACATTTCTATACAAATCTAAGGGCAAATTTATAATTTTGACTATAAATCAATAAATGGGTTATTCTTCTATCACATTATGTACATTGTGTCTGTGATACATCCTTTAAGTTAGTAAGAATGTCAATTCATATTTTTAAGAGTTAAAAATTTAAGGCATGAATTTACATAACTAACTCATAAATAGCTCCTGACCATAGGATCATCACAAGGATGGTGATCGATCCGGAAAGTTGGTGTACGATCGCTCTCTTAGGGTAGATGTGTCTTGAGTCTATGGTGTGGAAACATCAGAGCGAGAGTACAGATATTTGTTGAGAATGAGAGTACTGAGTGTGATAATATCGAGCAGTCATAAAGAAGTCTACCTTCTCGTCGATGACCAGCTCGATACTGCAGTTGTGTGTCTAGTTCTTTGACCTAAGGTGCATCGATAGTTCACCTTGAGTGTGTTATACTTTGACTACACCATAACTCGGTCTCCTAGCCATTCGAAATCCTAAGGTGTATGTTGGCTGTAGCATATTCATTATAGAAACTAGGTCGCATCAAGATGAAATCTATCAACCTTGATAGATGAGAGGAGTAGTCCTATGATGATTGAAAGATCGAGTTCTTAAGCCCATGGCCATGGTAGAGTAAAATAATAGAAAAAGAGTTTTCTATTAGGGTTTCACATCAGACTCGGATCGATCGATTATATCATATGACTGATGTTGGGTTTGACGAGTTCACCTTAACACTAATTCAGTCGGAACTCATGATAGAGGAACTCAATCACACAGGTAGCTGCACCGAGAGGTTCATCTTTGGTTCTGATGGGTTGCCACCATATACTGCTAGGTATCACTGGTGGATTTTGGGAGTAATTAGAATGATCTTGATGATCGATCATTCTAATTGTATGAATCAAAAGAGTTCTGATCCATCGAAAGGAGTTTCGATGATGTCGATGATGAGATCATGACATGTCTCATTACCATACAGAATTGAACCTAACTGGGTCACACTAACAAGGGTTAGGATCTGAATGTCATCAATTGGGCTAGCCCAATTGATTTGGATTAGATCCAATTAGGTTCAAGGAAATCGTGCTAGCACACGATTGAGCCTAACTTTCTCCTCATGCAATCTTTTTCATCTCGACTGAGCCAAATGTGATTTAACTCACCTAGAGAACCTTGAGAAGATTTCTCTCAGTCTAAATGAAGCTTGTCTAGCTCAAAAAAATCTTGTCTTAATTCATGAGATGAATTTAAGACAACACCTGCTAATTCTTGTCACCTGCCATTTTCATTTTAGGACATCTGTCAAATGTTGACATATGAGTCTTAAACTGAAGGCCACTTGGCAAGAGCTCATTGGAGAATTTTTGTGGAGTGTCCACATACCAAATCCATATTAAATTGGATGCCATAATCAGATTATAGTGTGAGCCCAATTGGATTAAAGTGGGCGCCCCAAGTGGATAAAGATAGAGAGTTTTGATCAACATGGACTCTTTAGCGCCAACATGATTGTGCTTATCCAATGTTGGTGCCAACTCTAGGAGAGAGGATGAGGTTCTTATCTGATGTGATCAGATGACATCACTCCATCAATCAAAATTTTTTTGGATTAAATAAAATTTTTTGATTGGTCGAACGATGTGGCACTGCGCAGCGCAGCAAGGTCTATATTAACCCTGTCTGCGCCTAAGGTTTAGTAATTCTGCTCCCAACCCAGCAAAAGCCAGCCAACCCTTCTCTTCTCTACATCCTCCTTGGTGCTCCCTCTCTCCTCTTCATGCCCAAAAGGTTGGGCATCCATCTGGTGAAGGATCAAGGCGTGGTGATGCCTTGAATAGGAAGGCTGCTGCTTCAACTTCAGGAAGACTTTTGAAGATCTTCCTAATCAAATTTAATTCTGATTTTTGGAGTAGATATTCATGAGGAGAAGATGATCTAGATCCTCTCTGAGTGGATACTAGTAGAGGCCAGCTGACTGCATGGCTAAATCAGAACCTCAGGCTTGCTGCGATCATCTATAGGGAATCAAATTACCCTTGAGGTATTTCATGTTTCCTCATGCTTTTAGATTTATTTTAGAATTAATATTAGATAATAAAATTAGATCTAGAGATTTAAATTTGAAATAAATATAGGATAAAAATTTTTAAAATTATTTTGCTCCAGATTTGATGAAATCTGAAAGATCCTATAAGGAAAAAGATAGTTTTTCCTTCAACTGGTATCAGAGCTAGGTTCATGGCTCAGTTTCAGATCTAATTTAGATCTAATTTTAATTTTAATTTATCTGATATTAAAAATTTTAGATATCACATCAGATGTGATAGGATCTAAAATCAAAATATTTAAAATTAAATCTGAGAAGATCTAACATGCATGAGATGCATGACTAGATGAGGAATAGTTTTGATCTATGAATAGTCTTGTAAGTTTATGTTTTAATGAGATTAAAATATAATTTAGATCTAATTTATTTTTTAATTTTGATGATATAAATGTTATTTATTCAGATCAAAAATAAAAAATAAAAATTTGGATAATACATAAGATTGATCTGTTGCATGCCTAGACTAGTTATAGAATTATTTTAGTAACTGTCTAAAATAAATTTTATGTTGAATAGTTCAATTTAAATTTTATTTTTCAGATGTTACATGTGATGTATTAAATCTAAAAGCATATTAATTAGATCAATTTTTGATACATGAGATATATACAAAGCATGTATTAGTTAGATCTTAAATTGTATATGTGATATGTAAATTTAAATCTAACTAGTTTTGTAGTTAAAATTATATTTCTGATTAAGGTGTTCCTCATGGCCGTCCGATCATAAGAACAAAATGGGGTTTAAAGGCCCTCTCCTCCCATTCAATGGGTGTTCTTATGACATGTAGGGGTGCTGCGCGTTCATCCTTAATCAGAAATCAAAACTTACTTTTCTGCAAAACCCTAGATCCTGAAACCCTAGGATTTATTTTACATATTTTATTTATGAACCCAAGACTTAATTAATGAATTAAGCTTATGAAATTAAATTAGATCTAAAATTGAGAATTTCAGATCTAAGTCATTTTCATAAAATTGGGTTCGGGCTTGGGTAGCTCAATTAGGTCTAGTGGTTGATCAAACCAAACCAACAGTTGATTAGGTGAGATCATGAAAGCTAATAATTGACCAGCCTAATAAGATTAAGTTTGGGTCAAGGTCGAATCATATTTAGATGTGACTCGATCAAGTTAAGACCTAATTTGGCTCAGTGATTAGAGCCTGGATTGTAGGCTAACCCAATTAGTTCTAGTTCGACAATTTGGTGTCTTAGATAAGTTGGGCAGATGCAACCGACTAGTTTTTAATTGGGAGCTACTCGACTCGAATGCGTTCTTATCGAGTTAATGGCATATCCCTTCCACCGGTCTCACTTACCTGGCCATATGTGTCAATCCAGTTCTGATTTGAGGTGGCTAACAATTTGAGCTAACCTATGCCACTAGGTTAGTCATAATTGTTATGACTATGTCAAGTCAAGTTTAAAGAGACCTAAATCAAATCTTCCTAAGAAAATTTAAGTCTAAGGTCTTCCACCTTGTGGATGTGCGGGCCCTTCCCGAGGTTGATTGTTCTCGACTGGTTACAGTGGCTCAGTTGCACCGGAAAGATGCAACCATGTCCATTAGTCATTGGATGCTACGAATTAGAGGATGGGTTGGGCTCAATATTTCGAATACGATGAGGGACCCAATCAGGAATCTAGTTCATGCAAATGATGGATTTGACTTAGCTAAAGATTGGAGCAATATTCCGGGCATGATGAGCTTCTTGAATTAGAGATCAAGTTTTAGGTGCACCATGATTAGAGAATCATTGGACAAGAGTTGTCCACTCATTGGTTGATCCATCACCAATAACTGTTTGGTGAGGTGATGAGCCAGTCGGTGAGATCGCACCACCCATTAAAAATCACTAATCACGAAGATTTTCACATCTCTACCAAAAGAGTGTAGGGATCTGAGAAAATAGTGGGAGCCTAATTTGTTTAAAAATGAAACCCCTAAACAAATTAGTTAAGTCTGATTACAAAATCTAACTAGAAACTATTGACTCTCTACAAGAAACATGTCTGCGTCCAACCCCCTGACCAAAATACTAGACACCCACAGATTGACTAGACCCAATTTCAAGGACTGGTTAAAGAACCACAGAATTATTTTGGATTCTGAAAAATTGACTCATGTCTTGGATCAAGACCTACTTGCCATGCCAGCACATCCGACTGCTGAACAGAGAGCGTCTCTGAAAAAGTGGATGGATGATGATAACAAAGCAAGGTACTACATGTTGGATGCAATGTCTGATGACTTGCAGCGCCAACATGAGAATATTTTGACTACCCACCAAATGTTGGCTCACCTACAAGAGTTGTTTGGTGAACAAAGTCGCGCAGCCAAGTATCAAGTCCACCAAATACTTTTTAAGGCTAAAATGCATGATGGGCAGTCAGTCCAAAATCATTATTTGACAATGATCAAGGAGCTTGAGAAGCTCGGTATCATCTTAGACAAGGATTTTTAGATTGATGTGATCCTTCAGTCCTTGTCCGATGCATACGGTCAGTTCATCATGAACTTCTATATGCATAAGATGTAGTGTACCTTGGCTGAGTTAATGAACATGCTGGTTACGACTGAGCTTTCTATGAAGGGTTCAAAAGGCTCAATTCTTACTGTGGAACGGACTTTTTTCAAGAAAAAGTTTTTTGGAAAGAAAAAGAAGTCTACGAAGAAGCAGAAGGTGGATGGGAAGAAGAAGAAGACAAAACTGAAGAAGAAGGCTGCTGAAAAGGGAAAATATTTCCACTGCCAATTAGATGGCCATTGGAAGCGAAACTGTACTCAGTTCCTGGCCACCCTGAAGAATAATAAGGATGGTCCTTCTGGAGGTATGCTCATTTTAGAATCTAATCTTACGATTTCTTCTGCATCCAGTTGGGTGCTTGACTCTGGTTCTAGTACTCATTTGTGTACTTCTATGCAGGATCCTGAGGAGAGTAGGAGGCTGAGGAATGGGGAGATGATCCTATGCGTCGGGAACAGAGCAAGAGTTGCTGCTGAAATTAGATTTAGAGATAATGAAATTAGATTTAGAGATAATGAAATTAGATTTAGAGATTTAGATCTGAAATAAATATAGAATAAAAATTTTTAAAATTATTCCACCCCAGATTTGATGAAATCTGGAAGATCCTATAAGGAAAAAGATAGTTTTTCCTTCATTGAACTCATAGGAGCTTATTATGCTATCCATAAGATTTTTTATGAGAAATTAGAATCTTAACCCTACAAAGAAACTAGATGATATATTTTCTCATTTTTATATTTGAGGGTTATGAAATTCGCTAAGATAGTGAGAGACACATTTAGATAAGAACCTCGTCTAAATTGTGCATGTCATCATGAGTAGTCTTTTTATATTCTTATATATTAATCTGTATCTTCACTATCACTGCATAGTATATTTATTACTTTTAAATTGATCGAACTTCATGAAATGATTGAGAAACCTGAGAATAGATCTCACATAGGAGATAGTCTCCTATTCTCCTGATTCTGATTTGATCGGAGATGATATTATAAAGATAGAAAAACCGCATATAAGATGTGATGGAGGGTGATAGTATGACTATTAAATATATCCTGATTAACTAAATCATGCAATTAAGTCTTTATCATGGATGGTGAGATAATTTAGGATTCGATCCTACTAACTCTCCCAAGTTCCTTCTTTAGCATCTCTCAAGAGAAGAAAGGTGAAGAATGTCTTTATCATTGGTATAGTATTCTTTACAATAATGATGAGCATTGGAGATAAATTGCAAGAATTGTCTTGCAAGTGTGAAGCAGTAGCAAGATACAAAAGTTATATCTGCTAATAGTTCGTATATGATACAAACTAATTTATCATTGAGTGCTTCAGCTTTAAAATTTTAGGTATGTGATATCTTATATAGGTCTCACTTATGCAAAGTGTTGCTGGACCTATAAAGCCGCAGAGAGATGACTACATACTTTTGGCACAGATAGATAGTCCATCATGCTAAGGCTGTAGGAACCTATTTAACACTCTAGCAAGGTTTAGAAACTAACAGACCATTGTTAAATAGTTAAAATTAATCAGAAATATTATTTCAATTCCTTTGTTATTGTAGTATGGTTTTAAAATTAATGTTAAAAGTAAAAGTTACTCTCTTTCTGATAAATTTTATGGCTATGGATTTATGATAATGGTCTTATGTTTTTGCTAGTCAATGATATTGTTCTTCATATTGATGAAAACAAGAAAAGAATATGTGATAGTCATATATCTCTGGCATTGTCAATTTGGCTATTTTTGTGAGTCAAAGATAAACAAGTAATACAAAGAAGAGTTCTTTGTCTGTATGATTTTGAATCATATATAACTTATAAATCTTGTCTCATGGGTAAAATGACCAAGATCTCATTTATTGGACATGAAAAAAGGCAAGCAAGATATTAGGTCTTGAATATATAGATGTTCGAAGATTAATAATGTCTCGACCCAGAGATCGACACTACATATGAGATATAGTATATTCTCTAATTTGCTTCACAAATCTCATTCTGAAGATATGCCTTAGAAATTGCTGCATGTGTTTTGAATAAGATACCATCTAAATCTATTACTAGTTCTTTATATGAGATATAGAAAGAGGCAGGTTGTCTAGCTTATGTGAAAAGAGTTGATGTATATAAGTTTTATACTAAAACAGATTTATATAAGTTTATAAGTTATCCTAAGAGTAGTATGTGATACTACCTCTATCATCCTACTAGACAAAAAGTATTTTGTTAGAAGGTATGCTACCTTTTAGAAAAGAATTTTTTCTAAGAAGAGGACAATGGGAGGATAATTGAATTTGAGAAGTTCAAGACCTATGAACTATCTTATCATAACCTGTAGAGTGTCCACAAGTTGATCCTCGACCAAATGTGCTCATTGATGAGGCACAACCATGACACACACCTCCTTACCGAAGGTCAATCCGAGTTTGTAATGTACCACTCAAAATATGATTTTGTCATTGTGAATGAATGTACACATACATCATTGTGAATGATGTTTTCTTGACCTATTTGGAGATAGTCATGAGTAGAGACTCTGACAGAACCATGATATCCGAGATGAACTCTCTATACATCAACCAAGTATGGACTATGGTTGAAGCACTAATAGGTATGACCCAATAGGTTGCTAATAGGAATGTCAATCCAAATTTTTTCTTGCTATTGCCACACACCATCTAAAGAGTTTATCTCTAGTGGAAGGACAAATCCATTTATAGATTATAGCTAATATTGAAGAGTCGGTACTTCTATTTTTGATGAGATAGTCAAAATATTTGACTTTATCAAAATATGGATAAACTGTGTGTATGCAAGAGACAAGTGGGAGTCCTACTAACTTCTTGATATTTGTATGTGAATAACATACATCATATTGGAAAGTTAGTTCTGATATTGCACTCGATCAATGACATATTTTTTTCACGAATGGTTTTCATGGAAAAGACTCGGGTGTAGCATCCAATTTAATTGGCAGCTATAGTGATAGATGTAAGTGGTTGCTAGACTTATCACGGTCTAGGTACATGAATGGGAGAAAAAGAGTTTACTTATCCATATATTCAATGTACCAAGCCTGATGTGATTTATGCTTTATGCATGATCATTGATTTCAGACAAATTCATGATAGGATTTTTTAAAAACTATGAAAAGTATTCTCAAAGTACTTGAGAAGTACTAGAGGAGAAGTAAATTGGAAGAGTTTCAAATAATAAACTAAGTTTGACTTAGTTAATTGCTATGAGTAAAGATTGCTAAGGAAAGTTGCCTGATGAAGGGTTCATTGCTGAGTTGGGTGTGGTCTTACTAGGAATCCACGCACATCCTATGGCACTTTCACCTCATTCATGATTAGATCATAAGATGAGTTCATACTAAGAACAGTATAATGGATCAGTTCACTAAGCCTTTACACACAGCAGAGTGTTCGCCATCCTGATTGCATAGACATCAGGTACGGGGTGATTGGCTTTAGTGCAAGTGAGAGATTGAAAGAATAGTGCTCTACAAGCCAATTGTGTGGTGATGTGAAGAGATTTTTTTGTGATATCTTCCTACTTATTTGTATGACATTAGTTATTTTTTGAGGTATTATATTTTATCATTTGCTGCATCATATTTTTTATGATTATGATAAACCTCATAGATTAGGGCAATGATTTGAGGGCCATGATGAGATCATGTCAGTGAGATCTAAAATCTCAATAGCTCCAATCTAAAATATTTCTAGTCATTGGATCATCGAGTCGGAGATCGATGATGCCTATAAGATTGGTACATCCTATGTATGCTCGATAGAGAGGGTGATTGATCTCACAATCACTTGTATGGTGACACTAATATAAGGATATAGGTACTCATTAGAGAATGAGTTCACTAAACTGATCCACAAGAAGAACATCTGATGGAACCTTACAGCATGTCGATAGATAATTCTCCAGTGGGAGTAGTGCATGTAATCTTTTGACATGAGATCACCATGGTACCTTGTGTATATGGATCCTTACTTTGGTTTATTCCCTAGCATGCCACTTTGAGATGTGTCTGAGATATTCTGGGAATGGTAAAGTGCGCATGAAGGTTGTGAGTGGTCAGTCAATAAGGAATCAGTCACTCCTTATAGGAGGAGAGAACATCCTATGTGATCTTATAGGATGATGACTCTGAGAGTCTCTAACCAGAGCAGGGATGAATAGTAGAAAAGATTTCTACTGGTTCATCAATCGAGTCATCATTATTAGATCAAGATATATATGGATAGGTATTTGGGCTTGACATGATTTCATGCCCATGGTCTGACTGGGATGTTGTGTGATCGAAGGATTGAATTGCACAGTAACTCACCACGAAAGGATAATTTTGATATTTTTATCAAATTTTAAATCTTTTGGATAGTCATCATATATTGCTAGATGTTAATCTTGACTTGTAGACTCATCAAAATTAAAAGAGTTTAATTTAAAAATTAATTAAGAAGTCCTAGTTGATTGGGACTCTTGAGCTAATCCAATCTAATCGAATTAGGGTTATGTCATGAGTCTGGATCCACTGCTGGCTAGATTTAAAATTTAATAGGTCACACATAATAGAAATTTAATCTTAATCTAATTTATTTAGATTTATTGTAAATCCAACGAGTTAATTAAATTGCTAGCATATGAATTAACCCAAGTTTCCAATTGGCTTCAATGCAAAGATGTTTGTGCTAAACCCAAGCTTGATGCCATGACCTAATAAGATTAAGTTCAATCTTTGATTTTCTATTCTGGTTAACCCATCCATTTGAAAGTGTTTCATCTAGATTTACCCATCTCCATGCCAAACCACACGCAAAGAATAAATCCCACACCCCATTTATTTTAGGCGTTAAGAGGAGAAGTCCTTCTCACTTACTCCTCTTAATTATATTACCAAATTCCACACATCCCTTTGTTTTTGGTGACATGGGATGGAGCCTTGGGATGTGGGGATGCAGAAGAGAAGGAAGAGTCTTTCTCTAGCAAGAATCTTGAATGCCAAAATTAAATTGGGACGCCCTTCCTTTTGTGCATTGAAATGGAAGAGTCCATTTCATATTGGACTCTTTGTTTTCACACATTTTCTTTAATCCCACGCATCAAGAGTTGGCATTTTATTTTTTCTACATCGAGGAAGAGTCCTTCTACAAGTAAAATACTTCTTATTCTATGCCATCCTCTTTGGTTTCCATGAAAAAATTAATTCTTTACCGTGTAAGAGTTAAGGGACACCAAGAGTTGGCGTCCCATGGTATTGCTCCTTTCCTATAAAAAGGGGGTGCTACATCAGGTTGGACGTGCCAATTTGGGTGAGGATAGGTGTGAGAATGAGAAGAAAAAGAGAAGAAAAAGAGAAGAAAAATCTAAGATAAAGACAAAGAAAAGGGAGAAAGAAAAATGGAAAGGAAGGGAAGAGAGAAAAAGAAAAGCATGTGATAATTGTCCTAAAATCAGGTTGTTCATGTGTTGAATATTAAATCTAATTTTTGTGTAGTATGTTCTTGTGAGGAAAGGTTCTTATAGTAGTCCTAGTAGAAGTCTCGAAGGCATACAAGTGGTGGTGCAACCTATTCTTGCGAAGGACGATCAGCAACGAACTTGCAAAAAAAGCTGCAGCACTACGTTGAATTGAGAAGGCCCCTGATCAGTCCCGTGTGGATCACCATTAGAGAGCTTCTACTTTGGAGTGTTGTGGAGATCTCAAAATTACCAAATCATCATCTTCATGTTAGTATATGACATCTGATCCCTGCTTATATGCATGCTTATGTTATTTGATTGTAATCATCAACATGTTCTTAGGACTTTTATGTTCTGGTAGTCTAGTTTAATTGTTAAACTTGCTTTTAATACTTGAATGCATATAAAAATTTTTAAAATTTATATTCTGCTGCATTATCAAAATCCAACAATGATGTACTCCTACATTTCACCTGCATTCCATACCAATGTCTCCACACCATTTGGTTATGAGAACAATCAATGTATATGGTACACAATGACCTACACTTGATATCACTGTCATCCTAGTAATAGCGTATCATTTGGTCGTGAATCAGTTTAAAGACTGCAATAAATCATCCTTTATCGATCGAAGTAATCCTAAGGATTTCATCACAATATAGGAGTTCATTAGAAGATGTAACCTTATGATAAAAAAGATTAAATAACTTTTATTATTGATCAATTCATATACATTCATAATTAGCACAATCAACAAATGATTGGCTTTAGGACATAGTTCCCAACAACTCCCACTTGGACTAAAGCCAATCAGTATGGTATCATATATCCATCTTCGATTTATTATCTCAGAACTCTTAGATACTGAGGCTTTAGTAAATGGATTGATCAGATTCTCTTTTTCGTCGATCTTCTAAAGGTCGACATCACCTTAACAGATTTTTTGAATAAGGTGGTAATGATGCAAAATGCTTGGTAAGCTAATGGGACTTCGATTTCTTGGTATGAGCTATAGCTCCGGTGCTGTACAATATAGTAGAACCATCATTGGAGGATGCCACTCCTAGCTTGCTAGTGAACCTGTACAATCATATAGCTTCCTTGCAAGTATCAGATGCTACAATGCATTCTACCTTGCAAATTAAATTGGCTATATCTTTTTGCTTGGAATTTTTCCAGCAGATTGCTTCATTGTTTAGGATAAAAATGTATTTCGATACGTTCTTGCTATTATTATGTCTAACTAAAAATTAGAGTTAAGCTCTATAAGTTTTAAGTCAGATTCTCTATAATCGAGTCATCGGTTCTTAGTATTTCTTAAATACTTAAGGATGACCTTCCAGTGATTCTAATATGGATCTTACAGGTGTCCACTCACTATCCTAGTGAGTATACCAGATCCTGTCTTATATATAGTGTATATGATAGAACAAATTCTACTCATAAACACTCTATGTATGTAGATTGGGATAACCTAAGCAGGCTCTTAGATCTATCTCTATAGATCTTCATTCCTAGGATGAGGGATGCTTTTTCAAAGTTTTTTATAGAGAACAATGATAACAGCAAAATCTTTATTCTCTATAATGTAAGGAATGTCATTCCTGATTAAAAAAATTTCATTCACATATAAAATAAGAAATACACTCATAGAACTATTAACCCATTTGTATTTACAGGATTCTTCTTCATTCTCAACGAAGTCATGTGTTTGATCACTTATCAAAATATATGTTCCAACTCCAAAATATTTAGCATCGTCATAGGAGAAAATGTCTCTCTATGGTCAATACCATAACATGGACAATATCCTTAAGAAACTAGATGGGCTTTGTAGGTCTTCACCTTTTCGTCTGTGCCTTCTGATCCTATTGAATATCCGCTTACACCATATGGGCTTTACCCTTTCGAGTGGATCAATAAGTGTCCATACACCATTGACCTTCATGGACTTCATTTCGGACTTTATGGCTCGAAGCCACTAATCAAAATTGGACCTCTGCATGGTATCCATATAGATGATCAGATCCTCATTATTCTCATCGAGTTCAACAGGATCACATCCCAAAATTAGAAACTGAAGTATCTGTCTGATGGATGCAGTACTCTATCGGATCTTCTTAATGGTGCCTCTACAATGGATTCTAGATTTCATCTAATCAAATCTGATTTTATGAGTTCACTAGATTGTGTCGATTCTTGTATCTATCGAACTTCATAAGTTTCACATTAAAGGCATCAGTTCTTTCACCAAGGTATTTATTTTCTAAAGGGAATGCCGAACAACTTTTGTTCTTCAGCAAGATAGAAGTAATATCCCCTAGATTCTTTGGAGTTACCCCACAAAATAATATTTATAGGACCAGTATTCAAGCTAATTAGTCTGCAAATGCTTGACATAATATTGAATTTGATCATGCAACAAAAAGTAAATTTTAAAAATTTTAAAATATGCATATCAAAAGTTTTAACAATTAAAACTGTTGAACCGAAATCCAAACTCTAGAATCACCTTATAGATGTCGAACAAAACAAAATCAAGCATGCGATAAGATAGAAATTTATACTTTCTTCAATAAGTAGTATGATAAGATGGTAATCTCCATGAGACTCTAAAATAGAAGTCCTCCAATGGTGTTCCACACAGAAGTTGGCCAAGATCCTTCCTAACCGATGCACTACCGCAGCCCTTTCTTCACAAGAACACTACTAGCTTCGAACTCGAAGAACGATCGTACCAATACTCAGTTGCCTTCGCTTTTACTATCAAGATCATGCCAAGAGAACTCTTTCTAAAAGTCTCACAATCTAGGATTTGATTTTGTACTCCAACATATGAAAAAATCAAACCCTAGGACAAGGTAGTAACACTTGCTATTTTTCTCACCACCCTTCTTACTATTTTTCCTCTCAATTTTTTCCTTTCCTTTTTCTCAAATTTTTTTCAAATTTTTTCTCCCTTATCATATGTCAATTAGCTTTGATTTTCATTCAAAATCTAGCCCTTAGCCCATATATGATGCCCCATATAAATAGCCTAAGAGGGGATGTGAAGAAGTACCAAGGGGTGGCAACTCTTGGCACTCCAAGTCTTCACATGAAGAATTTATCCTCCATGACTTTAAGTAGCACAGAAGAGCCTTCACATAGAAGGACTCCTCCTCTTCTACACCCCATAAATCTCTCATAAAAATTCAGCATGTAATAATTAGGAATCTGGAGGAAACTGAGGTCTTCACTTCTCAACGTAATGAAGGGTGGGCGGTATTTATTTTTGGACATGGAACCTGGTGGGTGTGGAGATCTCTTTCCACACTTAAAACACTTTCAAGTTGGATAAGAGTCCAATTAAAATAGACCCAATCTAATTAGATCAAAAGCAACTGGTCTAGTTTAGCTCAAACACTTTGAACTTAACCAAATTATGAACTTGGGTTAACACAATGTGCTAGCATATCAAATTAACCTATAAAATTTATATTAAATCTTAATTAAATTAGATCAAGATCAAATCTCAAAGTGTGTGATCCATTGGATTTCAAATCTAGCCAGGAGTGGACATAGCTCTTGACGTAATCCTAATCCGATCAGATTAGATCAGCTCAAGAGTCCCAATCAACTAGGACTCTTTCTAATTAATTTTTAAATTAAACTTTTAATTTTAATGAGTCTATAAAGTAATATATCATGACTATTCAAAATATTTAGAATTTTGATGAAAAATTATGAAAATATTCTTTAGTAGCAAGTTATCGTGTAATTCAATCTTTCAATCAAATAACATCTCAGATGAGTTGTGGATATAGAATCATATCAAATCCAATTACTTATCTATATGTATCTCAATCAGAAGTTGATGATTCAATTGATGATACATTAAAAACTTCTTTCTATTATCATCCTGCTTTGGCCAAAGACTTTGAGAATCATCAACCTATGAGATTACATAGGATGCTCACTTTCCTTATTAGGAGTGATTGATCTCTTATTGATCACTCACAATCTCCATGCATACTTCATCACATCTAGAATACCCCATACAAAGATTAGAGAATCAAGTTAGAAAGTGAACCAAAATATAGATTCATGTACATAAGATACTATGGTGAACTCAGGTCAAAGGATCACTTACACAACTCCCATTAGAGAATCATCAGTTGACATATAAATAAGACTCCATCAGATATTCTCTCGTAGGTCTATTCAGTGAACTTATTCTCTAATGAGTACTTATATCTTTGTATTAGTATCATCACACAAGTGGTTGTGAGATCAACCACCTTCATCACTGAGCATACATAGGACATGCCAGTTTTATCGGTATCATTGATTTCTGACTCAATGAACCAATGACTGAAAATATTTTAGATCATAGCTATCAAGGATTTAAGTCTCACTGGTGTGATCTCACCACGACCCTAAAATCATTGTCCAAATCTATGGAGTTCATTATAATCTTAACATCAATAATGAGATATAGCATATAATGAATCAAAATATCTATTTTATTAAATAACAATATCAACCACATGAGTTTGGAAGATAAATTATAGAAAATATCCGATCGTATCCTATATGTGATTGGCTTGTAGGGCATTATTCTTTCACATAAAACAAACACTCCCAAACCCTAAGGTGAGAAAGTATCAGCTTACGCCTAGTCCATATCCCATATAGAGTCTTTGCGACTGATAAGTTTGGAATCCAGTTGAGAACATAACAAGTAGTCTCAAGAGTATAATCCTAAAACAAGACTGACAGATTTGTAAACCCCATCATGGATCAAACTATGTCAAACAAAGTTGATTCTAATAAGAGAGAATCTTATTCTCTTCTAGATATATTAAAAACTCACCGAAAAAGTATTCTCCTCCTTGGTTGATCGAAGAGTTTCAATGCTCTTCCTAGTTTATTTCTCTACCTTATTAAAGAATTATTTGAATATTTCAAATAGTCCAAATTTATAGCAAACATATTCATAGATTCAATACATTAGTATATATCAGACTCAGAACATCATTGGCTCATTCATCTTTTCTAGCAAAAGGTGACTTGATCATCTTAGTAAGGTGATAGGATCATGAGATTATCGTTAGAATATCATGCTTATCAAATTAATTTCAACTTCAATAATAATTAAAAATACATAGAAAGTAGTGAGTCGGGTCAAATCTGAAGGGAAAAACCAACTTTTTTCCTTGTAGGATCTTCCAGATCTAATGAGATCTGGGATGAAATATTTTTTTAAAAAAATTATCCAACTTTATTTCAGATCTAAGGTCTATTAGATCTAAATCTTATTATCTGATATTTAATCTAAAATTAAATCTAAAACTTGAGGATTAGAGGAATACCTCTAGGGTAACTAGATTACCCTGTAAATGATCGCAGCAATACCTGAGGTTCTAAAATAGTCATGCAGTCGCCTAGCCTCTACCAGTATCCACTTGAGTAGGATCTAGATCATCTTTTCCTCACAAATCTTTGCTCCAAAAATTAGATCTAGATCTGATCTGCAAGATCTTCAAAAGATCTTCTGAAGCTGGAGCAGCAGCTTCTCGACAAATCTCTACAACCTTCTGATGAAAGAGCCACCACACCTTGGACAAGCACCAGATGGATGCCCAACCTCTTGGACATGAAGAGGGGAGGGAGAGGAGCAGAGGGGGCATGGAGAAGTGGAGAGAATTTAGGCTTTTGCTGGTTATTGAGCAGAGTCCATTAACCCTAGGCGCAGACAGGGTTTAAATAGACCCTACTGCGCCATGCAGTGCCACATCATTCGACCAATAAAAAAATTTCAATTAATTTTGAAAAAATTTTGATTGATGGAGTGATATCATCTGATCATATCAAATAAAAATCCCCTCAATCTCTCCTACTATTGGTGCCAACACTGGATAAACACAGTGAGATTGGCACCCAACAGTTTGAGTCGATCAAGGGATCAGAGTCCTCATCTCATGGGACTCTATCTTATCCACTTGGGGTGCACGCCCAATCTGAATATGGCACCCACTTTGAGGCCTAATTTAGCAGGTGGACATTCCACAAAAAACCTCCAATGACCTCTTGCCAAGTGGCCTTCAGTCCAAGGTCCATGGGTCAACGTTTGACCAATGTCCTAAAACGAAAATGGTAGGTGACAGGAATTAGCAGGTGTTATCTTAAATTCATCTCATGAATTAAGACAAATTCTTTCTGAGCTGGACTGGCTCTAGTCAAACTGAGAGAAACCTTCTCAAGATTCTCTGGGTGAGTCAAATCACATTTGGCTCAATCGAGATAGAAAAGATTACATGAGGAGAAAGTTAGGCTCAATCGTGTGCTAGCATGATTTTTTTGAACCTAATTGGATCTAATTCAAATCAGTCGAACTGGGCTAGCTCAATTGATGACATCTAGATCCTAACTCTTATTTGTGTGATCCAGTTTGGTTTATTTTCATATGGTAATGAGACATGTCGTGATCTCATCATCGACATCATCGAAATTCCTTTCGATGGACCAGAACTCTTCTGATTCAGACAATTAGAATGATTGATCATCAAGATCATTCTAATTGCTCCCAAAATCCAACAATGACACTTAATAGTATATGGTAACAATCCATCAAAAATGAAGACAAACCTCTCAGTGCAGCTACCTGTGTGATTGAGTTCCTCTATCATGAGTCCCGACTGAATTAGGATTAAGGTAAACTCGTCAAACCCAACATCAGTCATATGAATCAATCGATTGATCTGAGTCCAATGTGAAACCTTAATGAAAAACTCTTTTCCATTATTTTACTCTACCATGGCCATGGGCTTAAGGACTCGATCTTTTGATCATCATAGGACTACTCCTCTTATCTATCAAGGTTGATAGATCCCATCTTGGTGCAATCTGGTTCCTACAATGAATATACTACAGCCAACATATACCTCAGGGTTTCGAATGGCTAGGAGATCGAGTTATGGTGTAGTCAAACTATAATACACTCAAGGTGAACTATCGATATACCTCAGGTCAAAGAACTAGACACACAGCTGCAGCATCAAGCTAGTCATCGACGAGAAGGTAGACTTTCTTATGACTGCTTGAGATGGTCACACTCAGTACTCTCGTTCTCAATGAATACCTGTACTCTTGCTCTGGTGTCTCCACATCGTAGACTCAAGACACATCTACCCTAAGAAAGTGATCGTACACCAACCTTCCGGATCGATCACCATCCTCGTGATGATCCTATGGTCAGGAGCTATTTTTGAGTTAGTTATGTAAATTCATACCTTAAATTTTCAACTCTTGAAAATATGAATTAACATTCCTACTAACTCAAAAGATGTTTTACAGACATAATGTACACAATGTGATAGTAGAATAATCTTTTTATTCATTTATAGTCAAAATTATAAATTTGCCTTTATATTTGTACAGGAATGTGTCAGTCAATCTGGCATCTAGGGCACACATCTAACAAACTCCCACTTGACCTAATGCCAATTGGCTACATATCTAAGTCCCATCTTCTCAAGGTGGGCTTGGATCTTCTGCTGGCCTAATGGCTTTGTCAGTGGGTCTGCCACATTGTCTGTGGAGTCGACTCTCTTAACCTCGACATAATTCTTTTCGAGGTAATCACAGATCGGATGGAATTGCCACTTGATATGCTTGGACTTTTGGTCAGACCTTGGCTCCTTAGCTAGGGCTATGGTGCCATTATTATCGCAGTAAAGAGGGATGGCATCCGATGACATCACTTCAAGCTTTGCGGCAAACTTTTTGTACCAGAATGCCTCCTTCATAGCTTTTGATGCAGCAATATACTCTGCCTCTATGATCGAATCAGCAATTACAGTCTGCTTGAAACTCTTCCAGCTGACTGCACCACCATTGCAAATGAACAAACTCTCAGATATCGACTTTCGATCATCTATATCAGATATAAAGTCGAGTCTGTAAATTCTTGAACCTGGAGTTCTCCATTTCCAAAGACTAGAAACATATTCTTAGTCCTTCTCAAGTACTTAAGGATATATTTCACAGAAGTCCAGTGCTCTTCGTTTGGATTCGACTGATATCTGCTTGTGACACTCACAACATGGGCTATATCAGGTCATGTACATAGCATGGCATACATGAGGCTCCCTATTGCCGAAGCATAAAGAATTTTGCTCATGCGTTCAATCTCCTCAGGTGTGCTAGGGCACATCTTCTTGGAGAGATGAATGCCATGTCTAAAAGGTACTAAACCTCTTTTGGAGTTTTCCATGCTAAACCTTTTTAGCACCTCCTCTATGTATATCTTCTGTGAAAGTCCTAGCATCCTATTTGGTCTATAGATGCCTCTCCTAAATCTTTCATAGAGAACTCCTTAGACAACCATATTTTGACTGAGGTCAACATAGAAATATCATTCCCAATTAGGAGGATGTCATCTACGTACAGTACAAGGAAGACAACTGTGCTCCCACTGACTTTCTTGAACACATACATATGGTTCCTCCTCATTTTTGATAAAACCAAATATTTTGATCACATCATTAAAATGAGTATTCTAGCTCCGAGATGCTTGCTTAAGTCCATAAATGGATCTTTGCAGCTTGCAGATTTTGTGATCATCATCACTGGATGTGAAATCAAGCAGCTGTTCCATATAGATATCTTCCTCAAGATATCCATTTAAGAATGTCATTTTTATGTCTATCTACCATATTTCATAATCGAAATAGGCTGCAACAGCAAGCAATGTGCAGATGGATTTTAGCATGGCTACGAGCGAAAAGGTATCCTGATAGTCAATGCCTTTGCACTGACTATAACATTTTGCTACAAGCCTAACCTTGAATGTCTCCACATTCCCATCTGCACCTATCTTTCTTTTAAAGATCCATTTACACCTAATAGGTACAATACCTTCAGATAGATCTACCAAGGTCCAGACTTGGTTTGAGTGCATCGAGTCAATTTCTGATTTCATTGCCTCTAACCATTTCTCGGAGTCGATATCTGATATCGCCTCATCATAGGTCTTGGGGTCATCACCAAGAGTCCCATTTCTCGTGATGAACATTTTCTCTACTTCCTCTTGTATAGTACCTAAGTACCTTTCAAGAGAACGAAAAATCCTAGTCGATCTACGAGGTTGAAGAGGTTGTGTTAGGACTGGTTCTAATTGATTGGGTTCCTCAGGTTCTTTAGCTCGTTGCTCTTGGGAGACATTCTCCTTGAGCTTAATTATTCTTCCGATGCCACCATCTTGAATAAACTATTTTTCAAAAAAAATAGCATGTCGATTCACAATCACATTGTGATCTTCTGGAATATAGAAATAGTATCCTAATGACTCTTTAGGATATCCTATGAACCGAGCTCTAAAAGACTTAAACTCTAACTTGTCCACCTGCTGTCTCTTGACATGAGCCGGACAACCCCAAATTCTGAGATGACTTAGACTTGGCTTCTTACCATGTCATATCGCATACGGTGTGGTAGGAACAGTTTTAGAGGAAACCCTATTCAATACATATATTGCTGTCATGAGATAATATCCCCAAAGAAACTCAAGGAGGTCCGTGAAGCTCATCATGGAACGGACCATATCTAATAGGGTCTGATTCCTCCATTCTGAAATCCCGTTGAGTTGAGGCATTCCAGGTGGAGTCCATTGAGAGACTATGCCATTATCCTTAAGATAGTCTAGGAACTCCCGACTAAGGTATTCGCCTCCTCGATCTAATCGAAGAACCTTAATAGATTTTTTTATTTATTTTTCTACCTCATGTCTAAATTCTTTGAACTTTTCAAAGGCTTCAGACTTGTGTTTCATTAGAAACACATATCCATACCTAGACATATCATCGGTGAAGGTAATGAAGTAGACATAGTTACCTCTAGCCGGCACATCAAATGGGCCGCATACATCTGTATGTACTAGGGTAAGTAGGTCTGTGGCCCTTCCTCATATCCTGTAAAAGGGAGCTTGGTTATTTTGCCTTGAAGGCATGATTCACAAACTGGATATGACTCGAAAGTCAACGGACTCAATAGCCCAGATTTCTCTAATTTGTTAATCCTGTCTTCCGCTATATGACCTAGCCTTAGGTGCCACAGATACTTATCATTTAGACTATCTCTAAGCCTTTAAATTCCCATGGCATTCATATTTTGCTCGATATGAAATACAGATACATCAATATGTAGCTGATAGAGACCATTAATAAGAAAATCATTTGCAACTTTATTATTTTCATAAAATATGTTACAATGATCCTTATGAAAGCTAATCACATACCCTTCTTGTACTAAACATGAAACAGAAATCAAATTCCTGTTTGCTATAGGCACATAATAAAAATCTCTAAGAACTAAATTTAATCCTAACGATAATCGCAGAGGATAGGTTCTCACGGCCACAGTAGCAACTCTTGCTCTATTTTTGATGCGTAGGATCATATCTCCATCCCTCAGTTTCCTGCTCTCCTCAAGACCCTGCATAAAAGTGCACAAATGAGCACTAGAACCAGAGTCAAGTACCCAATTGGATGCAGAGAAAACCGTAAGATTAGATTCTATAACAAGCATATCTCCAGAAGGACCATCCTTCTTGTTCTTCAGGATGGCCAGGTACTGAGGATAGTTCTGCTTCTAATGATCGTCTGAATTGCAGTGGAAATATTTTTCCTTTTCAGCAGCCTTCTTCTTCGGTTCTGTCTTCTTCTTCTTCCCATCCACCTTCTACTTCTTCGCAGACTTCTTCTTCTTTCCAAAAGACTTTCTCTTGGAAGAAGTCCGCTCCACAGTAAGGACTGAGCCTTTTGAACCTTTCAAAAAAAGCTCAGCCGTAACCAACATGTTCATTAACTCAGCCAAGGTACACTGCATCTTATGCATATGGAAGTTCATGATGAACTGACCATATGCATCAGACAAGGATTGAAGGATCACATCAATCTAAAAATCTCTGTCTAAGATGACACCGAGCTTCTCAAGCTCCTCAATATCCTTGATCATTGACAAACAATGATCTTGGACTGACTGCCCATCATGCATTTTAGCCTTAAAAAGTCTTTGGCAGACTTGATACTTGGCTGCGCGACTTTGTTCACCAAACAACTCTTGTAGGTGAGCCAACATTTGGTGGGTAGTCATAATATTCTCATACTGACGTTGTAAGTCATCAGACATGGCACCCAACATGTAGTACTTGGCTTTGTTATCGTCATTCGTCTACTTTTTCAGAGACGCTCTCTATTCAGCAGTCGGACGTGCTGGTATGGCAGGTGGATCCTGGTCCAAGACATGAGTCAGTTTCTCAAAATTTAAAATAATTCTATAGTTTCTCAACCAGTCCTTAAAATTGTAGGAACCAGATCTAGGGTTTCAGGGTTAGATCTTAAAACTTTTTCAAGATCATACAGTGGAAGACTAAAATAAATCAAAATTATTTTCTAAAATTAGAAAATTCTTAGATCTAAGATCCTATTACATGATTATTACATAGCATTAAATTAAAAATTAAAATATATAAATATAGCATGAACTACATGTTGATCATATCAACATGTTTCTATACTACATCTAATGTATGTATTAAACAATAGATCAGATCTATTACCTTGCAAGTTAGATGTTCTAACCTCGCTGATCTGGGCTTGAGGATGATGTTGCAAGCTGTACACGCATCCGGCCTCTAGGAGTCATCCACACGAGCCCACGAATCTCGATCAAAAGTTCTGCTTCAGGAAGTCAGCACAGTATGCTAGTACTGCACTGATCCTTCTTTGATGGTTGATCAGGTGCCTTCTTCTTCTTGATTTGGACTCTTCCAAAGATGAAAAGTAGAAGGAAGAGTTTTAGATCTGAGATGCTCTCAGAAAACTCAAGATGGAGGGAGGAAAGATATGAAAATAAACAACCCTAGAAGAAGACCCTCTTCTTCTTCTCATTTCTCTCTCTAGACACCCTAACTTGGATCTATTATATATCTCCATGACCCAAAGGTCTTTCTCTCTAATTTTTGGATGGACCAAAGGGCTCTCAAATCTCTATCTTCTTCAAAAATTTCATAAAGAAACTCATTTTATATAGAGAGATATGATAGAATCCTTGTCTAGGTCAAATACCTAGTCAAGGCTTATCCAAACATGGCAAGTTAAGGGGCGCCCAACTCTTAAGCACCTCCTCCTTATTTTCATGCATGGATTACTAGAAAAGGGTGCATAATATGTACCCTAAAAGCCACAAAAATTCCAAAAAAAATTGAATAGATTCGGTGCAAAATTGAAAGAGTTTTGGATTTCTAAAACTCTATCTCATAGAATTCGAAATCCAAACTTATTCCTTTTTGATTTGATCCAAACCACCTTCCATGTAAGAAAGAAGAGAGGAGACCTTTTGTGAACGTGGGAGAGACCTGGGAGAGGGCTTTTGTCACACAAAATAAGAGGAGATTGGCGTTGAATGAGAGAGAGGGTGTGGGGAAGGCTTATGTGGTGCAAGGTGGAATCCTAGTCTTACTTGGATTCTATCTTGTGACTTGTTTTAATTTAGTTTCTCAAATCAAATCAAAGCAAAATTAGATCAACCCAATTAAAATAGGTCTTAATCCAATTAAAAACTTAATTTAATCAGATTAAATTAGATTTAAATCTGATTTAATTTTCTAATCAAATTAGAAATTAGATTAACCCAAGTCCTAGTTGAACTAGGACTAGTTTTTCCTTGCACTTGGCTTATCCAATAAACCAATTGGACTTGATCCAATCAAACCCAAACCAAATATAATTAAATTATATTTAATTAGACTTAATCTCAATCCATTGGCTTAATCAAATTAAGCCAATTAGTAATCGAATTGCTAATCGATCCTCCTGCAACACTTGCACTGGGTTAAATGTCAATCGTATTGATTATTTAACCCTAGAATGATTCTTAATCATTGATCAACCATTTGATCGGATCATGAACTCTAATATGTCTGACCTCATAGGTCCGAACCTAAGCCGATAGCATAGGAATAAATTTTTATACCAATCGAAGTGACCATCTAGCAATGATACCCGATGATCGGATAGGTCGAATGTGCAGAACAACATCCTTAGAACCCATGCGGATATAGTTTTCATATAATTCATCCCCTTGACCAAAATGATCATAGGACACCCTAGAGTTCAACTGTCAACTCTGATCAGGTTGTCCACATTGTATTTCAAAATATCAAATCCATCTTATGGATTACCCTGGCCAAGATTTTGCTAAATTAAAATACAGCGATTCATTCTTCTCCAACTCTTGGAGTGGTCAATCCCATCTCGATCACACTCTGACTTCGCAAGTACTTGACTGTGCCCAGAAGCCTTCCATCCCTGAATTAGAAATTCAGTTAGTCCAGTACCAAAGCACAGTGAGTTGCTTGCAAGTCACTGAGGCGATCTCAGGTCTAAGGGACACTTATACCTATATCCCATCAGAGACATTCTCGACAGTAGAATACTCTGGAGTTGGTCACGATCAATGATGATGTACCAATACATCTCACCTGTATGTCATACCAGTGTCTCCACACTCTTTGGTTAAGAGGACAACCAACCCATATGGCCTACAGCGACCTATGCTCGATAGAAGTTGTCGTCCTTATTAACAGCCTATCATTTGATCGTGAACTGTTTTAAGGACTAATCGATAAATCCTCTCTTTATCGAATCTAAATAGTCCTAAGGACTTCATCATAACAATGGAGTTCATTAGAAGATGAAAGCTTATGATGAAAATGTCAAATATATTTTATTTATTAATAAATCAATTACAATACTTGGTTGCTCAACCGTCAACAGCTTGACGATTGGCTTTTTGAGACACATTTTCCAACAACTCCCACTTGTCCTAAAGCCACTCGGCACAGTATCTAATTCCCATCTTCGACTTGTGGTTGTCGAACTCCTTTATCGCCAGGGCTTTAGTGAAGGGGTCGGCTAGGTTCTCCTTTCCGTCGATCTTCTGAAGGTCGACGTCACCTCGATCCATGATCTCTCAGACCAGGTGGAAGTGACGCAAGATGTGCTTCGTCCGCTGATGTGCTTTGGGTTCCTTCGTCTGAGCTATGGCACCAGTGCTATCGCAGTAGAGCAGGATTGGATGATTGAGGGAGGGTGCTACTCCGAGCTCGTTGATGAATTTTCTCAGCCACACAGCTTCCTTCGCAGCATCCGATGCTGCGATGTACTCCGTTTCACAAATAGAGTCTGCCACAGTATGTTGCTTGGAACTCTTCCAACAGATGGCTCCACCATTCAGAGTAAAGATATAACCCGACATGCTCCTGCTGTCATCATGGTCAGATTAAAAGCTAGAGTCTGTGAACCCCACAAGTTTCAGATCTGACTCGCCATAAACCAACCATTGGTCCTTAGTATTTCTCAAATACTTAAGGATGACTTTAACCACCTTCTAGTGATTTTTTCCAGGATCAGATTGGTATCTACTCACTACTCCTAGTGAGTATGCCACATCTGGTCTTGTACATATCATGGCGTACATGATAGATCCCACGGCTGAAGCATATGGGACTCTACTCATACGCTCTCTCTCTTCAGGAGTTGTCGGATAATCCTTCTTAGAGAGAGAAATTCCTTGGCCTATCTGTAGATAGCCCTTCTTGGAATTTTCCATGCTGAACCTCTTCAGTACAGTATCTATGTACATGGACTGGGATAACCCAAGCATCCTTTTAGATCTATCCCTATAGATCTTCATCCCTAGGATGTAGGATGCTTCACCCAAGTCCTTCATGGAGAACTGTGATGACAATCAAACTTTTATTCCCTGTAGTGCGGGGATGTCATTCTCGATTAAGAGAATGTCATCCACGTACAAGACAAGGAATACCACAACTGGACCATTTGTCCATTTATAGATGCAGGGCTCTTCTCCATTCTTAATGAAGCCATACGTTTTGATCACCTTATCAAAATGCATGTTCCAACTCCGAGAAGCTTGCTTCAATCCATAAATGGATCTCTGAAGCTTGCACACCTTGGACTCATCTGTGGATGTAAATCCCTCAGGTTGTATCATATATATCTCTTCGGTCAACTCTCCATTCAGGAAAGCTATCTTTACATCCATCTGCCAGATCTCATAATCCAGATGGGCAGCTATTGCAAGCATTATCCGAATAGATTTGAGCATTATTACAGGGGAAAATATCTCGTCATAGTCAATACCATAACGTTGATGATACCCCTTGGTGACCAGACGGACTTTATAGGTCTCCACCTTTTCATCTGCGCCCCTCTTCTTTTTGAAGACCCATTTACACCCAATGGGTTTAACCCCTTCAGGTGGGTCAACCAATGTCCATACATCGTTGACCTTCATGGACCCCATTTCAGATTTCATGGCTTCAAGCCATTTCTCGGAATCAGGTCTCTGCATTGCATCCATATAGGTGATCGGATCCTCATTATTCTCATCAAGTTCGATGAGATCACCGTCCCAGATCAAGAAACCATAGTATCTGTCCGGCTGAATGCAGTACTCTATCGGATCGCCTTAATGGTGCAGGTACATTGGGCTCCAGATCTGATCTAATCATATCCGACTCAGGTTCAGCTATTGGTGTCGGTCCTTCTACTTGTTGAACTTCATCAAGTTCAACCTTAGAGGCAACGGTTCCTTCACCAAGGAACTCCTTTTCTAAATAGATTGCCTTAAGGCTGACGAACACCTTTTATTCATCAGCATGGTAGAAAAAATATCCTTTTCTCTTTGGAGTACCCTATGAATGAGCATTTGTCAGACCTAGATCCAAGTTTGTCTGTGACTAATCGTTTGACATAGGTCGGGCACCCCCAGACCCTAAGGTGTGAAAGTGCTGGCTTACGTCCCGTCCATATCTCATATGGAGTCTTAATTACAGACTTACTTGGAACCCTATTTAACAGATAACAGGCCGATTCGAGTGCATATCCCCAGAAGGATATCGGCAAGCTAGCAAAATCCATCATGGATCGGATCATGTCTAACAGAGTCCGATTCCTCCTTTCAGACACACCATTATTGTTATAGCCCAAGCCCAAGCTCGATTTAAAAGACCCAAGCCCATTAAAAAAAAAAAAAAATAGAGAGAAACAAGGGATGGGAAGAAGACTCCCGGTAGGAGTCTTCTTCTCCGATCAAATCTCAGAGATCGAAATCCTAGGACCACTAGGAGTCCTAGGATTCTCTATAAAAGGACCATCTCCTTCCTTAGAAGCCGATCATCGGCCCTCTTCCCCTCTCTTTCTCCCTATTTTTCCCAATTGGAGCCGCGGACACTCATCTTGTTCTTGCCGTGATTGCTCGCCGATGGGGTCACCGGAGGCCGAGGTGAGTTCCCCTTTTCTTCCTCTTTTCTTTCCCCTTCTTCCCGTGCCTTTGTGCACGGCTGCCGGCAACGGGAGTCGCCGATTCTTGGTCGGAAAAAGAGACCTCTGTTTTGGTCTCTTCTTCCTGTGAATTTTTCGGTGCCGGCGATCGCAACCGACCATCGGCCTTTCCCCTCCGAACCCGGGAGAGTGGCCCTTCCCTGCCGGTGGGTCTGCCGTGCTAGCCGTGGCCTGAACGATCGGTCAAGGCCGGAGATCCGCAGGTCCCCTGTTCGGCCTGGAAGGAACCCGAGAGAAGAAGAAGAAGAAGAAAAAAAAAGAAAAAGAAGAAAAAGAAGAAAAAAAGAAGAAAAAGAGAAAAGAAAAGAAAAGAAAAGAAAAGAAAAAGAAGAAAAAGAAAAAAAAGAAAAGAAAAGAAAAATAGAAAAGAAAAGAAAAGAAATAAAATAAAATAAAATAAAATAAAAAATAATAATAATAAAATATATATATATAAATAAATAATAAAATAAAAAAATAAGAGAGAGTTTCTCTCTCTTCTCTCTCTTCTTTCAGTCTGAAACCTTACTTTCTCTCTCCAAAATTGAACTTTCTCTCTCTACTTTCTCTTTCAAGATTATTTCTCTCTCTTGATGGATTTTTCTCTCTCTAAAGTTATTTCTCTAGGATTTAGCGTAGTGGAAGGCTTCATTTGATGATTTTGATCGAGTTTAGGGAAGAGTCTGATTTTAAGTGAGGTTTTGATTTGGGATTTATTTAGATTGAATTTTGAATTAAAATTAATGTAAAAATATAATTTTGGATAATAGGCACTGAAGAATCTCCTAGAAGTTAGTCGATCTATTCATTCAGTGCTCCGTGAAAGATAAGTAATGAACCATCTTCTCAAAATATTTCATATTTATTCTGAAAATAAATAATTATTCTCTAAAATTATGCATGATTTATGAAATTATATTTTAAAAGAAAAGTACTTTTAAAATATTATGGTACGTCGATTATGCACATGTTTAGTGAAAAATTATGATATATTATGATACAAAAGTATTTTGATATAGATCGGATTTATGCTCTCAGCCTAACTATGTTTCAGTGGGCCCCACCAATGGGGATTATACATTGGTACTCAGTGGACCCTGCCAGTGGGGGTTGTGCGTTGGTGTTTGTGGACCCTGCCAGTGGGGGTTGTACGCTAGTATTCTGTGGACCCCACCAATGGGGGTTAAACGTTGGTCATAGTCGAGGCTGTTGAGTTACGAGTGTTTTGAATCGAATCGAATTTATGATTATATTATATGTAAATATTTGAAAATATTGGATTTATATTAAATCAGCATGAAATATATTTTTATGTTTATTTACAATATTATTCTTAGAAATTATATAATATCTAAAATATCTAGTTGAGATATTTGTTACTTACTGGGCTGTCTAGCTCATTACCTTTCTTTTCTATTTTTCAGATTCAGATAATTAATTTCAAGCGTGGAAAGAAATATTGGGACAGAACTTTTAGAGGCGAGATTTAGCATTGTCAACTTCATTGAACTTAGATCTATTATTTTATTGTTAGTAAAATTTTTATTGGATGTAAAATATTTATTTTAATTACTTGAATTAAAGTTAAATAATAATTATTTGAATTTATTCCGCTGTGATGCATTGATATCGTGATGAGATGCCTTGCATGCTTATGGAGAGAGTTCTTCATAAGTATGCGGTGGTTGCCGCGACCTCCTACTCGCGATCTCGAGCTGGGGGCGTGACAATTAATATGGTATCAGAGCATAAATGGATAAATTATGACACATAGAATTAGACATAGTATGAGTATAGGTGGATAAACATTAGAAATATTGGGACGTTAAAGTATGAGCATCATAATAAACCCATCCTAACAAATAGATAAATGAATCTAATAAGGTTTTACTACTACAAGGTTATAATGCCTCCCCGTAGAATGACAAGAACTACTCAAGGAATTGCAAGAGAGACATCACAACCACGGGATGGTAACACTCCCCATCTGACCAGTGGCACCCCTCAGGAGGAGGAAGTTGTAGATCCTAATGGGAGTACTTCGAGAGCACGTCAAGAATCAGATATGGCTCAGTTAATGCAGACCCTAATCAGAATGGTACAAGCACAACAACAAATACAGCAGCAAATGCTTGAACAACAGCAGATACAACGAGATAAGCATCTACCACCACAACATGAAGAGCAACCAGTACAACGGAATAATATTTTGGAATTTAAAAAGCTTGCTCCTCCAGCTTTCAAGGGGACTACTGAACCTTTGGAGGCTGATAACTGGATAATGGAGATGGAGAAGGCCTTCGCTGTCTAAGAGTGTCTTGATGAAGAAAAGATTCGATATGCAGCTTATTTACTACAAGAAGAAGCATACAACTGGTGTCAGCGACTACAGCGCAAGCATGAACAAGACGGTGAAATACTTACCCGGGAAAGATTTCGGATTGCATTCTATGATCAGTATTTTTTTCAGAGTATAAGGATCCAGAAAGAGCAAGAGTTTATTTATTTGAAGCAAAAGGGTATGAGTGTGACTGAAGAAGAAGAAGAAGAAAAAAAAAAGAAAAAGAAGAAAAAGAAGAAAAAAGAAGAAAAAGAGAAAAGAAAAGAAAAGAAAAGAAAAAGAAGAAAAAGAAAAAAAAGAAAAGAAAAGAAAAGAAAAGAAAAAGAGAAAAGAAAAGAAAAAAAATAAAATAAAATAAAATAATAACAATAATAATAAATATATATATATATAAATAAATAAATAATAAAATAAAAAAAATAAGAGAGAGTTTCTCTCTCTTCTTTCAGTCTGAAACCTTACTTTCTCTCTCCAGAATTGAACTTTCTCTCTCTACTTTTTTTCTAGAATTTTTTTTCTCTAGATTGTTTCTCTCTCTTGATGGATTTTTCTCTCTCTAAAGTTATTCCTCTAGGATTTAGCATAGTGGAAGGCTTCATTTGATGATTTTGATCGAGTTTAAGGAAGAGTCTGATTTTAAGTGAGATTTTGATTTGGAATTTATTTAGATTGAATTTTGAATTAAAATTAATATAAAAATATAATTTTGGATAATAGGCACTGAAGAATCTCCTAGAAGTTAGTCGATCTATTCATTCAGTGCTCCGTGAAAGGTAAGTAATGAACCATCTTCTTGAGATATTTCATATTTATTCTGAAAATAAATAATTATTTTTTAAAATTATGCATGATTTATGAAATTATGTTTTGAAAGAAAAGTGCTTTTGAAATATTATGGTACGTTGATTATGCACATGTTCAGTGAAAAATTATGATATATTATGATATAAAAGTGTTTTGATACAGATCAAATTTATGCTCTCAGCCTAACTATGTTTCAGTGGGCCCCACCAATGGGGATTATACGTTGGTACTCAGTGGACCCTACCAGTGGAGGTTGTGCGCTGGTGTTTGTGGACCCTGCCAGTGAGAGTTGTGCGCTGGTATTCTATGGACCCTGCCAATGGGGTTTAAACGTTGGTCATAGTCGAGGCTGTTGAGTTACGAGTGTTTTAAATCGAATCGGATTTATGATTATATTATATGTGAATATTTGAAAATATTGGATTTATATTAAATCAGCATGAAATATATTTTTATGTTTATTTGTAATATTGTTCTTAAAAATTATATAATATCTGAAATATCTAGTTGAGATATTTGTTACTTATTAGGCTGTCTAGCTCATTACCTTTCTTTCTATTTTTCAGATTCAGATAATTAATTTCAAGCGTAGGAAGAAATATTGGGACAGAGCTTTTAGAGGCGAGATTTAGCATTGTCAACTTCATTGAACTTAGATCTATTGTTTTATTGTTAGTAAAATTTTTATTAGATGTAAGATATTTATTTTAATTACTTGAATTAAAGTTCAATAATAATTATTTGAATTTATTCCACTGTGATGCATTGATATCGTGATGAGATGCCTTGCATGCTTGTGGAGAAAGTTCTTCATAAGTATGCGGCAGTTGCCGCGACCTCCTGCTCGCAATCTCAGGCTGGGGGCGTGACAATTATGCTGTGGTGTTCTTGGAGGAGTCCATTGGGAGAGAATCCCATTCTCTCCTAGATATGTGAGAAATTCACTAGAAAGGTATTCTCCTCCTCGATCAGATCGAAGAGTTTAAATACTCTTCCCAGTTTGTTTTTCTACTTCACTTTGAAATCGTTTGAACATTTCAAATGAATCCGACTTATGTTTCATCAGATAGACATATCCATATCGGGATAGGTCATCCGTGAAAGTTATGAAGTAGAAATATCCACCTCTAGCACTTGTGCTCATGGGCCTGCAAACATCAGTATGTACTAGGCCCAAGAGCTCAGTAGCTCTCTCACCTTTTCTAGTAAAAGGTGACTTGGTCATTTTACCAAGAAGACAGGACTCATAGGTTGGAAGTGATTCACAATCACTGACTTCGACGATTCCCTCTTGAGTCAATCTGTTTATTCTGTTCTTGTTTATATGACCTAACCTACAATGCCATAAGTATATATCTGACACACTATCTAATTTAGGGTGCTTGCCAGTAGAATAGACTCTTATCAGGCTTGATCTTTTTTTTTGGTCTGGCTCTGTACTGATGTCCCAGCCTGAACTTGCACCTTCTTTACTTTCTTCTTCTTGTTCTTCTTTCCTTTCTCAAAGAGTCGAGAACCAGAAGACGATCCTCCCATTAAGTTTACCGACTCCTTGAGGAGTTGGTGATCCTTCTCAAAGTTCTGAAGCAACCCCAGTAACCCGTGGTAGTTTACTTTAGACTTTATCATTCTATAATGAGTGAGGAATGGGAGATAAGACTGGGGCAGCGAGTTCAGTATTGTATCTTTTCCAAGCTGCTCATGTAAGGAAAAGCCGAGCTTGCTCAATCGTTCCATCAGCTCGATCATGTATAATACATGATCAGTGACAGAGGCACCATCCCGCATTTTGGCGTTGAAGATGGCACAACTAGTCTTGTGCCTCTCCATGTCATCGGGTGTGCCAAAGGCATCCTCCAACACTTGAAGCATGTCCTTTGGCTGAGCCATCTCGAATCTGCGACTGAACTCGTCGCTCATGGTAGCCAGCATGATACAGCATACCGTGGTCCGGTCACTGAGCCACTTCTGGTAAGTGTCTCTGACTATTCCACGTGCATTGACAGCTGGCTCCTTAGGTGCAGGATCCATTATCATATATAGGATCCATTCATGCTCCAGGACTATCTTCAACTTTCGGTACCAGCTACTGAAGTTGGGTCCTACCAACTTATCATTGTCCAACAATGATCGGAGCGATAGGGAAGTGGCCATATTTGCACAAAGGAGAACCATAACCTAATTAGTAATTGATTCATTAAACCTAAAGATTTGGACTTTAATCAAAAGGTTTCTCTCACTATTTTATTCGAATTGGTAGCCTCTACCTCTAATTCGAGGAATTACCCTAATTCCTTAGTGGGTACTAGAATCCACTTAGATTGCACACAAGCCCAACTTTGGTTGGCCAACCCATGTACATCTAAGGGTAGGTTCATAACCAATTGTTTCTCTAAATAATTTTTAGTAATTTTAATTTTGCCCCAGAAACCTAATCAGTAGGCTTTGGCCTCCACAGTAAGGATCCGGTTAGGTCCAACCATTAACATGATCATACTTGGTGTATCTAACCAACGAATGATTAAGCCCAACTTTGGTTGGCTCACCTAACTACCATTAGAGAGACACTTTCAAGTCGTCATATGATGAGTGATAATTTCATTAGTCAACAAGCACCAGGCCTTTGGGTCTGCAATGATTATTGAGTTAATGGACTCATTATCAAATACCTTAATAGGAGGCTATGACTCAGTTATCTCCATAACTTTATCATTTTAAGGATCTAATAATTTTAGATGATTTAAATAATATAGAGGATGAGGTCAGATGAACCAGCTTATCATGATCCTCCCACTGGCTTCACCAAGTCAGCTTAAGGGAGACCATTAAAAGGGCTGATCTAGGAGCACCTAAATCAGTCACACTGATTTACCTAGTTGACATGGATCAGCTCGAATAGTCAAGTGATCCGATCAAAACATAATTTCACCAAGAGGCCAGGTAAATTCGATCAGTGGGAGGGTTTGCCAAAGCTTGCCTTAGACACCATCAGAAATGGCCAGATAAGCGGGCTCCCAATTAAAAACCACCGGTCTGGTTTACCTTAGACACCAACTGGTTTAATTAGTTTCAATTAGATCAACCTAATAGTTCGTGCTAGACCGCTTAGCCAAGAATCAAGTCCATTTGGTTCTCGTTAAAGACATGGACTTGACCAACTACAACTATTGTAATTGATCTAGAGAATCCTTGACCTAATCTAACACAACAATTGATTAGATTTAGTTAATTCTCTAATTAAGTCCATCTTCAATCTAACCATAGGTCTAACCAAATTAATGGACCTAATTCCCACTAACCCATTAACCCAATGTGTTATAGTTTATGTCTTAGGTTCTTCAATTCACAATCCTAGAACCTAATCAAACAACTTCTTAATTCTTAATTAAGTTTTGGGCTGAGGGTTGGGCTCGACTTTTCAAAAAATAATTTTTATATTTGTAAAATAATTTTACAATATGATTCTACCAACCATATTGCATGTTTGATTCATAATCAAGATACAAGTGAAATAAATATGAAACTACTTTAGATCTAATCTAAACAGGTTCATGTGATTGAAACAATTTCAACTTTAAACAATTTTTTTGCACAAAAATTATTAACAAAGAGATTTTATTTTAGATTTAAATATCTTTTAAATCTAATAAATTATAAATTTAATCTAGATCATATCTAACAAATTTATGATTAAAGATAGATCTACACAAACTAGGACAACCTTTGCACTGTAAGGGGTAAACCTTACAGCAGGACAACCTTGCAGTTTATGATTGATCTAAAATTTTAATTTTAAATTTAATAATTAGATTATAAATTAGATCTAATCTAAAAAATAATCTAAGCATGTATAAATAATCATGTAATAAAGAACCTTACTTTGATACCAATTGTAGGAACCAGATCTAGGGTTTCAAGGTTAGATCTTGAAACTTTTTCAAGATCATACAGCGGAAGACTAAAATAAATCAAAATTATTTTTTAAAATTAAAAAATCTCTAGATCTAAGATCCTATTATATGATTATTATATAGTATTAAATCAGAAATTAAAATATATAAATATAGCATGAACTACATGTTGATCATATCAACATGTTTCTATACTACATCTAATGTATGTATTAAATAATAGATCAGATCTATTACCTTGCAAGTTAGACATTCTAACCTCACTGATTCGGGCTTGAGGATGATGTTGCAAGTCGTACACGCATCCGACCTCTAGGAGTCGTCCACATGAGCCCACAAATCTCGATCAGAAGTCCTACTTCAGGAAGTCAGCACAGTATGCTAGTACTGCGCTGATCCTTCTTTGATGGTTGATCAGGTGTCTCCTTCTTCTTGATTTAGACTCTTTCAAAGATAAAAAGTAGGAGGAGTTTTAGATCTGAGACACTCTCAGGAAACTCAAGATGGAGGGAGGAAAGATATGAAAATAAATAACCCTAGAAGAAGACCCTCTTCTTCTTCTCGTTTCTCTCTCTAGACACCCTACCTTGTGTGATTTTTGGATGGCCCAAAGGTCTCTCAAATCTTTGTCTTCTCCGAAAATTTCATGAATAAACTCGTTTTATATAGAGAGATATGATAGAATCTTTGTCTAGGTCAAATACCTAGTCAAGGTTTATCCAAACATAGCAAGTTAAGGGGTGCCCAACTCTTGAGCACCTCCTTCTTATTTTTGTATATGGATCACTAGAAAAGGGTTCATAATATGTACCCTAAAAGCCACAAAAATTCCAAAAAAAATTTGGATAGATTCGGTGCAAAATTGAAAGAGTTTTGGATTTCTAAAACTCTATCTCATAGAATTCGAAATCCAAACTTATTCCTTTTTGATTTGATCCAAACCACCTTCCATGTAAGAAAGAAGAAAGGAGACCTTTTGTGAACGTGGGAGAGACCTGGGAGAGGGCTTTTGTCACACAAAATAAGAAGAGATTGGCGTTGAATGAGAGAGAGGGCATGGGGAAGGCTTATGTGGTGCAAGGTGGAATCCTAGTCTTACTAGGATTCTATCTTATGACTTGTTTTAATTTGATTTCTCAAACCAAATCAAACCAAAATTAGATCAACCCAATTAAAATAGGTCTTAATCCAATTAAAAACCTAATTTAATCAGATTAAATTATATTTAAATCTGATTTATTTTTTTAATTAAATTAGAAATTAGATTGACCCAAGTCCTAGTTGAACTAGGACTAGTTTTTTCTTGCACTTGGCTTATCCAATAAACCAATTGGACTTGATCCAATCAAGCCCAAATTAAATCTAATTAAATTATATTTAATTAAACTTAATCTCAACCCATTGGCTTAATCAAATTAAGCCAATTAGCAATCGAATTGCTAATCGATCCTCCTGCAACACTTGCACTAGGTTAAATGTGAATCGTATTGATCATTGAACCCTAGAATGATTCTTAATCATTGATCAACCATCCAATCGGATTATGAACTCTAATGTGTGTGACCTCATAGGTCCGAACCTAAGCCGATAGTACAGGAATAAATTTCTGTACCAATCAAAGTGACCATCTAGCAATGGTACCCGACAACCGGATAGGTCGAATGTGTAGAACAACATCCTTAGAACCCATGCGGATATAGTTTTCATATAATTCATCCCCTTGACCAAAATGATCATAGGACACTCCAGAGTTCAACTGTCAACTCTGATCAGGTTGTCCACATTATATTTCAAAATATCGAATACATCTGATGGATTATCCTGGCCAAGGTTTTGCTAAATTGAAATACAGCAACTCATTCTTCTCCAACTCTTGGAGTGGTCAATCCCATCTCGATCATACTCTGACTTCACAAGTACTTGACTGTGCCCAGAAGCCTTCCATCCCTGAATTAGAAATTTAATTAGTCCAGTACCAAAGCACAGTGAGTTGCTTGCAAGTCACTAAGGCGATCTCAGGTCTAAGGGACGCTTATACCTATATCCCATCAGAGACATTCTCGATAGCAGAATACTCTGGAGTAGGTCACGTTCAATGATGATGTACCAATACATCTCACCTGTATTGCATACCAGTGTCTCTACACTCTTTGGTTAAGAGGACAACCAACCCATATGGCCTACAGCGACCTATGCTCGATAGAAGCTGTCGTCCTTATTAACAGCCTATCATTTGGTCGTGAACTATTTTAAGGACTAATCGATAAATTCTCTCTTTATTGAATCTAAATAGTCCTAAGGACTTCATCATAACAATGGAGTTCATTAGAAGATGAAAGCTTATGATGAAAATGCCAAATATATTTTATTTATTAACAAATCAATTACAATATTTGGTTGCTCAACCGTCAACAGCTTAACGATTGGCTTTTTGGGACACATTTTCCATCAAAAATTAGGTCTAGTCAATCTGTGGGTGTCTAGTATTTTGGTCAGGAGATTGGACGCAGACATATTTCCAGTAGAGAGTCAAGAGTTTCTACTTAGATTTTGTAATCAGACTTAACCAATTTATTTAGGGGTTTCATTTTTAAACAAATTAGACTCCCACTATTTTCTCAGATCCCTACACTCCTTAGGTAGAGATGTGAAAATCTTCGTGATTAGTAATTTCTAGTGGGTGGTGCGGTCTCACCGACTGGCTCACCACCTCACCAATAGTTATTGGTGATGGGTCAACCGATGAGTGGACAACTCTTGTCCAATGATTCTCTAATCATGGTGCACCCAAAACTTGATCTCTAATTCATGAAGCTCATCGTGCCCGGAATATTGCTCCAATCTTTAGTTAAGTTAGACCCACTATTTGCATGAATTAGATTCCTGATGGGTCTCTCACCATATCCGAAATATTGAGCACAACCCATCCTCTAATCCGTAGCATCCAATGCCTAATGGACATGGTTGCATCTTCCCGATGCAACTGAGCCACTATAACCAACCGAGAACAATCAACCCCGGGAAGGGCCCGCACATCCACAATGGTGGAAGACCTTAGACTTAATATTTTTTTAGGAAGATTTGATTTAGGTCTTATTAAACATGACTTGATATAGTCATAACAATTATGACTAACCTAGTGACATAGGTTAGCTCGAATTGTTAGCTACCTCAAATCAGAACTGGGTCGACACATATGGCCAGGTAAGTGAAACCGATGGAAGGGATATGCCATTAACTTGACAAGAATGCATTCGAGTCAAGTAGCTCCCAATTAAAAACCAGTCGATCGCATCTGCCTAACTTATCTTAGACACCAAATTATCGAAACAGAACAAATTGGGTTAGTCTACAATCCAGGCTCTAACCACTGAGCCAAATTAGGTCTTAACTTGATCGAGTAACATACTCATATAATGATATTTATTATTTGATAATAAAATGAGATATTGATTCATCATTTTAGCTACATCTTATTATATCTATAAATATGATAAACTTCAAAAATTAGGACAATGATTTTAAGAGATATGAATGGGTCATGCCAGTGAGACCTAAAATTCTAAAATCCTAATCTTAAATATTCTTGATCATAGGAATATTGGTTTGGGGATCAGTGTTTTGAAAAAATTGGCACATCCTGTGTATGCTTGATGGAGAGGGTGGTTGATTTTACTAGCCACTTATGTAGAGATACTAATATAAGGATGTGGGTGCTCATTTAGATATGAGTCCACTGAATTGACTCGATGATAGGAAACATCTTATGGAAGCCTTACTTGCATATCAAAGATGGTTCTCTAAGTGAAAGTTGTGCAACTGATCCTTAGACCTGAGATCATCATAGAATCTTGTGCATATAAACCCATATTTTGGTTCATGTTCATATTGGAAAATGTGTCCCAAAGCCAATCGTTAGATGATTGTGCTCATCTTATAAACTGTATATGAATTTTTATTAATAAAAGTTATTCAATATTTTTATTTCAAATTGACCATCTTTAAACTCCTGTATTGTAATGAAGTTCTTAGGACTATATATATTAATCGACAAAAGAGGATTTATCGTTAAGTCTTTAAAATTATTCATGATCAAATGATATGCTATTATTAGGACGATAGCGATATCAAGTGTAGATCGTTATGTGCCATATGAGTTAGTTGTCCTCTTAACCAAGGAGTGTGTAGACACTGTTATGGCATGCAGATGAAATATAGAAGTATATTTGCATCGAACATGATCATGTGTTGAGCACTCTGCTGTCAAGAGTAGCTTGTGAAGGGTATGGATATAAATGTCCCTCCAATCTGAGACCACTACGGTGACTTGTAAGCAACTCACTGTACTTTAGTATCAGACTATCTGAGTTTCTAACTTAGTGATGGAAAAATATTAGGTGCAGTCAAGTACTTATCAAATCAGTGTATGAGTCAAGATAAAATTGACCCCTCTGAATTGGTATGAGATATGCATCAGTGTATTTCAATTAAGCAAAATCTTGATCAGGATAATCCATGAGATAGACTTGAAAGATTAAAATATAATGTGGTCGACTTAATTAGGGTTGCAGTTAAATCCTAAGTCACCTTGAGCATTTGGGTCAAAGGGATGAATTATACGGTAACCATATGTCAGTAGGTTCTAGAAGGTTTCTTTGCAACACTTCGACCCATCCGATCGTCGGATCATCATTACTAGATAGTTATATCGATTGGTATAGAAAGTTATTCTTATACTACCGACTTAGGTTCGAACCTATGAGATCACATGCATTAGAAGATTTGATCAGATCTGATGGCTGAAGAGTCCAATTGGATTGTGACTCCAGTGAAGAGTTCTACTTGGACTAGGACTTTGTGGGAGAGTCTCACTGGGACTGAGACTCTATCATTTATGAAGAATTAATTAGTAATTAAATTATTAATTGACTCAATTTGATTGAGTAAAGAGTTTTAGAATAAGTCTAATTGAATTAGATTCAATTCGACTCAGATTGGGATTGATATGATCAAACCCGAAACTAGAAAAATTTGATCCTGATTCGATTAGGGTTTGGACTCAGTTAATTCTTAATTGAGTTAAGAATTTTATAAAATATTTAGATTCATAATTAGATTAGATTCATTTCTATCAGTGATTTCAATCCAAACTTGATTTGGATTAGAATTGAATTAGAAATGAAGAGTCCAAGTTAGACTAGGACTCTATCCTTATCTTTTGCGCCACATCTGGATCTATGCCAATTTCTCCACGTCTAATTAGATTTGGGTTATAATTTTTGGCATCATAAGAGAGCATCCAATAAGCATAGTTGGCTATAGCTGATGAGCCATAATATTATCTCTTGCCTAATTCAAATGCGATCCAAATTAGAGATAAGATACAGACTAGGAAAAGAATTTTTTGTATATGGTATATTGTTAGAGCCATATTATTTTTTTCTTTATTTTTTTGAGGAACTATTTAATATGTAAGACTTTAGATTTCTTCTCCACATCTTAATAATTTTTTTGGAATTTTTGGGGATGCCAAAAAGGGGTTTTGGTGTTAATTCATGGCATCCTTTTTTGGAAAGTCCTAATTCCTAGTCTATAAAAAGGGGATCCCTCTCTTGGATGTCCTATGATCAATTCTCTTATAGATTTTTTATTTTTAGAGCCTCTTCTCCTCCTCTTATCTTCATCCTCTAGATCTCCTATCACTTTGGAGTATCCAAGGTGCTTGTAGAAGAAGGAAGAGGTCAGCTGTCGAAGTTGGTTGCAGACTAGCATCTCCGAGCCCCTAATCTGCACTAGTCTTCGCATGGATTTTTTTATAGAAGTCAGATGACTTTGTGTGGCTACAAGTGACCTGAGGAATACCCTCTCCAACCATTAGATCAGAGAAGATCAAGATTAAAATTTGTTTGGTAATGATCTCTAACTTATTTTGATTCCTATGGTAGATCTAATAGTTAGATCTAGAATTTCAGCATCGATGAGATCAATATGATTTTATTTTTAGATCTAAAGCATATATTTTTTATATCAAAAATTTTGATGTGATAGTCTAAGATTAGATCTTATACATATAATTAGAATTAAATTATTTAATCTATTATTTTTTTGACATAAAATTTTTAAATTGCATGTACTGCCCTACCATAAATTTTCTTCAGCTGGTATCAAAGTCAGGTTGTTTTGATATGAATTAATATGATTTTAGATCTGATTTTTTATTATTAGATTTGATTATTTATGATTTAGATTAGATCTAAATTAGTTTATTTTCAGATTTGATTACTATTTATTTAGATTAGATATTCTAAGTAGCAAAGTACTCAGATTGGATAATCACCAGGCCATCTGGTCATAGGAGCAAGTAGGGTTTCATGACCCTCTTCTCCCATTCATTGGGGTGCTCTTCATGACGTGTAGGGGTGCCACTATGAGGTTCCATGAAGAATAAAGTAAAAAAAAAAATTTACTTTCTTGTAAAACCCTAGATCTTGAAATCCTAGGTGTTGTTGTATGTGATGCAAGTTGTGAAGATAGTTAGTTACATATAATCTTGTTTAGTCAAAATTTTTTTGATCTAAAATCATAAAAAATTTAGATTTGATCTAAAAAATTTTATGACTTGATGTAAAAAATTTACATAAAAAATTATTTTCGAAATCTTAACCATGTTGATGCAAAACTTAATTGAAAATTAAGTATCAAGCTGTTGGATCTAGAATTGTGATTTAGATCTAATAACATTGTATAAAACACGGGGCATGGGTTAGCTCAAATCAGGTCCTTCTCTTTAATTAGATTAGACCTAAGGTTAGAATCAAAGAATTGATTGACTATGTAGAGAAATTGATTAAATCTAACGAAATATTGAATTAGATTAATCAAGATTTCTCTAGTACAATAATTGTAGATGGTCAAGTCTATGTCTTTGATTAGACCAAATGGACCTTGATTGTGGCTCAGTAGTTGAACCCAAATCATTAGGTTGGTCAAATCAAAACTAGTTAACCAATTGATGTCTAAGGTAAGTTTGGCATTTCGATCGGTGGTTTTTAATTGGGAGTGGCTTACCTGGCCATTTCGATGGTGTCTAAGGTAAGCTTAGTAGACCCTCCCATCGATCTCACTTACCTAGCCAATTTGGTAAACTAGATTTTGATTAGATTGCTAAGTGATTCGAGTTAGTCCATGCCATTAAGATTGATCAGTATGACTAATCTAGGTGCCAGTTCAATCAGCTGACCTAATTCGATTCAGTGACTTGGTGAAGTCAGTGGAAGGATTATGGTTTACTGATTGATCTTTTCTTCTCTTCTCTCTTTTCTAAATCGATTAAATCTTCTAAATTATTAGATCCTTAAAATGAGCTGGTAATAGTGATAATTAGATCATAGCTTCTTATTAAGGTGAGTGATAATGGGTCCATTATTTCTGATTAACATTACAGGCACCATCCGTCTGATGTTCTCTCTGAATGATGGAATAATCATTCATCATATGATGACTCTGATGAATTATCTGATGATGGTTGGGTTGATCAAGCCATCCTCGGACTTGATCACTCATTAGGTAGAATCACTGAGTAGGTTCATGTTAATGGTTTGATCTAACCAAAATTTTTAGTGGAGGCCCATCACCTACTGAAATGAAATATGGGGCTAAATTAAATACTAAAAGTTGTTTGGAGAAATAATTTATTGAGAACCCACCCATAGGTGCATATGGGTTGATCGAGCCATCCTCGGGCCTATATGTAGTCTGTGTGGATTCTAGTACCTGCTAAGGAATTAAAGTAATTCTTCAAATTGGAGGTAGAGGCTATCAATTCATATAAAATAGTGGGAGGACCTTTAGACTAAAGTCTAAATTTTTAGGATTAATAAATTCATATACTAATTAGACTTTGTTCTTTCTTTGTGTGTGCAAATATGGCCTCAAACTTGTCACTCCGATCACTGTTGGACAGTGAGAAGCTTATCAGATCGAATTTCAATAATTGGTATCAAAAATTAAAGATTATCCTGAAGCATGAGCGGATCCTTTATGTGATAACGGAACTGGCACCTGAGAAGCCTACTCTAAACGCCCAAGGAGCGATTCGAGATACTTATTTGAAGTGGCTCAACGACCGCACCATAGTTTGTTGCATTATGCAGGCCTCCATGAACAACAAGTTCAGCCAAAAGTTTGAAGAAGCTCAGCCAGAGAAAATGCTTCAAGTGTTGAGGGATTCTTTTGGTACTCCTGACAATATTGAGCGGTACAAGACTAGTTGCACTATTTTTAATACTCGAATGAGGGAGAGTGCATCTGTTACCAATCATGTATTGTACATGATCGAGCAGATTGAAAAATTGAGCAAACTCGATTTTTCTTTGCATGAATAGCTGGAGAAAGATGCGATCCTAAACTCTCTTCCCAAGCCTACCTACTGTTTCTCAGTCATTTCAGAATAACGAAGCCTGTAGTCAACTACCGTGGTCTATTGGGATTGCTATAGACTTTTGAGAAAGATCACTAACTCCACAAGGAGATAGTGAATCTAGTGAGAGGATCTTCTTCGAGTAGTCATCGTCTCTTTAAGAAAGAGAAAAGGAATAAGAATAAGCTGCCTGGTGCTGGAAGTCAGTCCCAGAAACTCAAGTTCAAAGCTGATCAAAGTCAAGTAGAGTGCTTCTTTTGCAAGAAGCAGGGTCACTGAAAGAGAAATTATACTCAGTATATCACTTTTCTTAACCCAAACAGGCCAAAGAAGAAGAAGCAATCAGTTACTGGACAAGGTACTTATGTGATAACACCTTATAACTTTTCTCTTATAGATACAATGACTTGGGTAATGGATATTGAAAGCCCTATTCATATTTATAATTCATTGTAGATCTTCAGGTCACTAGGAGATTTAGGAGAAGGCAAAAGATTCCTGAATGTTGGAGATAGAAGATCAGTTCCAGTTCTAGCTTTAAGAATCATCAAGCTTGTATTCGAGTCTTAGTATATTATTCTTATTGAGTATCATTACTATCCTAGTTTTCTTTTAAATGTTATTTCTGTAGATCTTTTGATCAATTCAAATTATGAAATATCGATAAAGAAAAATTTTTGTGATATCATTTTGAATGGTGTTACAATTTTATGTGGACAGTTGAACAATGGTATCTATATTGTATCTAGGCCTAATGTAATGTACATTTCAAATAAATATCCTAGAATAGATGATGTCACAGATGCCTACCTTTGACATTGTAAGCTAGGTCATATCAACAAGAATAGGATAAACAGGTTGGCTTAAGAAGGAATTCTTGATAAACATGATTATGAATCATTACCTATCTGTGAGTCTTGTTTGCTTGAAAAGATGATCAAGTCACCTTTTACTGAAAAAGGTGAACGAGCCAGTGATGTACGGGGTCTGATACATATCGATGTATGTAGACCCATGAGGAGGGTATAGCTACTTCATCACATTCACAAATGACCTATCTAGGTATGGGTACGTCTACTTGATGAAACACAAGTCCGAATCATTTGAAATGTTCAAACAGTTTCGTAATGAAGTAGAGAAACAAACTGAAAAAAGTATTAAAATTCTTCGGTCTGACCGAGGAGGTGAATACCTTTCCAGTGAATTTCTGATATATCTAGGAGAGAATGGGATTCTCTCCCAATAGACCCTTCTAGAGACACCATAGCATAATGGCATCTCAAAAAGGAGGAATCGGACCTTGTTGGACATGGTTCTGTCCATGATGAAGTTTGCAACTCTGCCGATCACTTTTTGGAGATATGCACTTGAAATAGTCTGTCTTATGCTCAATAATATTTTGAGCAAGTCAGTTAGTAAGACACCATATAAGATATAGATAGGATATAGGCTGAACCTCTCTTGCTTTAGGGTCTGGAGATGTCCAACTTATGTTAAACGATTACAAACTGACAAACTCAGTCCTAAATTTGATAAGTGTAATTTCTTAGGGTACCTCAAAAAAATGAGGGGATATTACTTTTACTTGCCTACTGAACAAAAGGTGTTTGTTAGTATTAAGGCATATTTTTTGAAAAAAAAATTTCTTAGTGAAGCAATAAGTGCCTCTAAAATTAAGCTTGACGAAGTTCGACAGGTAGAAGAACCGACACCAATGATTGAATCTGAACTGGATTTGATGAGATCAAATCTGGAGCCCAATGAATAAACATCCTTAAGACGATCCGGTAGAGTACCGCATTAGCCAGATAGATTCTTGAGTTTCTTGATTCGGAATGGGGATCCTGTCGAACTCTATGAGAACGATGAGGATTTGATCACCTACATAGATGCAATAGGGATCCGACTCTGATAAATGGCTTGAAGTCATGAAATCCGAAATGAAATCCATGAAGGTCAACAATGTATGGACATTAGTTGACCCACCTCAAAGGATAAAGCCCATAGGGTGTAAGTGGGTCTTCAAGAGGAAAAGGGGTGCAGATGGAAAGGTGGAGATCTATAAAGCCTGTTTGGTTATCAAAGATTATCGTCAGCATTATGGTATTGACAATGAAGAGATATTTTCTCCTGTGGCAATGCTCAAATTCATTTGGATCATGCTTGCGATAGCAGCATATCTGGACTATAAAGTCTGCTGGCAAATGGATATGAAGACAAATTTCCTAAATGAAGAGCTGAACGAAGAAGTGTATATGATACAACCTGAAAGGTTCATATCCACAGATGAGTCCAAGGTGGGCAAGCTTTAGAGATCCATTTATGGATTGAAGCAAGCATCTCGAAGTTGGAACATACATTTTGATAAGGTGATCAGAACATATGGCTTTATTAGGAATAGAGAGGAACGCTGCATATATAAGTGGGCAAATGGTTCAATAATTGTATTTCTTGTGTTGTATGAGATTTCTTAATCGGAAATGATGTCCCTGCATTACAGAAAATAAAATTATGGCTATTATCACAATTCTCCATGAAGGATTTGGAAGAAGTAGCCTACATCCTAGGGATGAAGATCTATAAGGATCAATCTAAGAGGCTACTCGGGCTCTTCCAATCTACGTACATAGATACTATGCTCAAATGGTTCAGCATGGAGAATTTCAAAAAGGCTATCTTTCAATAGGCTAAAAAATTTTTCTTTCGAAAGGAGTTGTCCAACAACTCCTCAAGAGAGAGAGCATATGAGTAGAGTTCTATATGCTTCAGCAGTGGGTTCTATTATGTATGCCATGACATGTACGAGATCAGACGTGGCATACTCATTAGGGGTAGTGAGTAGATACCAGTTTGATCCAGAAGAAAATCATTGGAAGGTCGTAAAGACCATTCTTAAGTATTTAAGAAATACTAAGGATCAGTGGCTTGTGTATGGTGAAACTGACTTGAAACTTGTGAGGTTCACCAACTCCAGCTTTCAGTCAGACTATGACGATAGTAAGAGTATGTCGAATTATATTTTTACTCTAAATGATGGAGCAATCTGCTGAAAAAGTTCCAAACAAAATACTGTGACAGACTCTGTTTGTGAAGCAGAGTATATAATGGCATCCGATGCTACGAAGGAAGCTGTATGGTTGTGGAAGTTCATTGATGAGCTCAGAGTGGCACCCTCCATTGATGATCCTGCCTTGTTATACTGCGATAATACTAGAGCCATTGCTCAAACCAAGGAGCCAAGATCCCATTAGCACACCAAACATATTCTATATCGTTATCACCTTATCTGAGAGATCGTGAATCGAGGTGACGTCGACCTTCAAAAGATCGATGGAAGGGAGAATCTGGCTGACCCATTTACTAAAGCTCTCAAAATCAAGAAGTTTGATAACCACAAATCGAAGATGGGTATACGATACTATATCAAATGGCTTTAGTCCAAGTGGGAGTTGTTGGAAAATATGTCCCAAAGTCAATCATTAGATGATTGTGCTCATCTTGTAAACTGTATATAAATTTTTATTAATAAAAGTTATTTAGTATTTTCATTATAAATTGATCATCTTTGAATTTTTGTGTTATAATGAAGTCCTTAGGACTATATATATTAATCGACAAAGGAAGATTTATCGTTAAGTCCTTAAAATTATTTACGACCAAATGATACGCTATTACTAGAACGATAGCAATATCAAGTATAGGTCATTGTATGCCACATGAGTTGGTTGTCCTCTTAATCAAAGAGTGTGAAGATACTATTATAGCATGCAGATGGAATGTAAGAGTACATTCGTATCGAACGTGACTATATGCCGAGCACACTACTGTCAAGAGTAGCTTGTGAAGGATATGGGTATAAGTGTCCCTCTGATCTGAGACCATCACAGTAACTTATAAGTAATTCACTGTACTTTAGTATTGGACTATCTGAGTTTTTAACTTAGTGATGGAAGGATACTAGGTGCAGTCAAGTACTTATCAAGTCAGTGTGTCAGTCAAGATGGAATTGACCCCTCTGAATTGGTAAGAGATATGCATCAGTGTATTTTAATTTAGCAAAATCTTGGCCAGAGTAATCTATGAGATGAATTTGAAAGGTTGAAATATAATATGGTCGACTTAATTAGAGTTGACAGTTAAATCCTAAGTCACTTTGAGCATTTGGGTCAAAGAGATGAATTATACAGTAACCATACGCCAGTAGGTTCTAGAAGGTTGCTTTGCAACACTTCGATCCATCTGATCGTCGGGTCATCATTGCTAGATGGTTACATCGATTGGTATAGAAAGTTATTCCTATGCTACTGGCTTAGGTTCAAACCTATGGGGTCACTCGCATTAGAACATTTGATCAGATCTGATGGCTGAAGAGTCTAATTAGATTGTGACTCTGGTGAAGAGTCCTACTTGGACTAGGACTCTGTGGGAGAGTCCCACTGGGACTGAGACTCTACCATTTATGAAGAATTAATTAGTAATTAGATTACTAATTGACTCAATTTGATTAACTAAAGAGCTTTAGAGCAAGTCTAATTGAATTAGATTCAGTTCAACTCAGATTGGGATTGATATGATCAAATCCGATTATAAGAGAAATTTGATCCTGATTCGATCAGGGTTTGGACTCGACTAATTTCTAATTGAGTTAGAAATTTGATGAGATATTTAAATTTTTAATTGGATTAAATTTATTTTTATCAGTGGTTTCAATCCAAATTTGATTTGGATTAGAATTGAATTAGAAATGAAGAGTCTAAGTCAGACTAGAACTCTATCCTTATCTTTTGCGCCATATCTGGATCCATGCCAATTTCCTCACGTCTAATTAGATTTGGGTTGTGATTTTTGGTATCATGAGAGAGGATCCAATAAGGGTGGTCGGCTATAACTGATGAGTCATAATATTATCTCTTGCCTAATTCGAATACGATCCGAATTAGAGATAAGATGCAAACTAGGAAAGAGATTTTTCATATATGGTATATTGTTATAGTTATATTATTTTTTTTCTTATTTTTCTTGAGAAATACTTTGGTATGTAAGACTCCAAATTTCTTCTCCACATTTTAATGATTTTTTTTGGAATTTTTGAGGATGGCACAAAGGGATTTTGCATTGATTCATGGCATCCTTTCTTGGAAAGTCTTATTTCCTAGTCTATAAAAAGGAGACCCCTCTCTTGGATGTCCTATGATCAATTCTCTTATAGATTTTTTATTTTTAGAGCCTCTTCTCCTCCTCCTCTCTTCCTCCTTCAGATCTCCTATCACTTTGGAGTATCTAAGGTGCTTGTAAAAGAAGGAAGAGGTCAGCTGTCAAAGTTGTTCGCAGACTAGCATTTTCGAGTCCCTGATCTGCACCAGTCTTCGTGTGAATTTTCTTATAGAGGTCAGATGACTTTGTGTAGCTATGAGCAATCTAAGAAATACCCTCTCCAATCATTGGATCAGAGGAGATCAAGATTAAAATTTGTTTGGTAATGGTCTCTCTGAAGGTATCCTTATCTCGGGAGTTTGAGATGAAGGATTTGGGCCCTGCAAGGAAGATCCTAGGCATGGAGATTTTCAGAGACCGAGCCTGGAGGGTGCTGCATCTATCTCAGGGGGGCTACATATAGAAGGTCTTAGAGAGGTTCGGGATGAAGGGAGCAAAGCCGGCGGAGCTGTCACTTGCCGGTCACTTTAGACTCTCGAAGACCATGGCGCCACAGACTGAGGTGGAGGCTCAGGAGATGGAGAGGGTTCCTTAAGCTTCAGGAGTTGGGAGCTTGATGTATGCGATGGTCTGTTGTAGGCCAGACATCGCTCATGCAGTCAGGTTAGCAGGTTCATGGTGCAGCCTGACAGGGAGCACTGGAGAGCTCTGAAGTGGATATTCAGATATCTAGCGGGTTAGTTGGAGTTGGCATCTACTACGGACAGCGAGGAGGTGCAGTGGGATACTCTCACATGTCCAGGGAGGCTCAGGGGCTGATTGGCAGTTATGTAGATGCAGACTTCAGTGGAGATGTGGATACCCAGAGGTCTACGACAGGCTTCATCTTTAGCCTGTATGGAGGTCATATTTCTTAGAGATCGAGTCTGCAACCTATCACGGCCCTATCCACTAATTGTTATGATCCAGGTGGTGTGCCCAAGGCCCAGAGGACCAAGGCTAAGGCCAAGGTCCATCATTCATGAGGGCTTCATGGAGGCTCTAGGGCTAGTTGGGCCCTAGGTTGAAAGGCTGTGGGTCTTTCGGGTTTTTAAGGTTTAGGTTATGTGGACCTCAAGGGACCAACTCTTTATAGGCCAGATTTGGGCCCAGGATAGGAGAGATTAGGTCGAGTCATAGGTGTACATGGGCTTAGGTTAACCTAATCTCCCATAGAGTTGGTCAAGGGAGTTTTGGGTTTGGGTCACTTGACCCTGTGTTTATATATACATGTACTTGTATAGGTTTGATGAAGCCAAGAAAATATAGAACTCTTTCTCCCAAGTCTCTCTCTCTCTCTCCTCCCTCTCTCTCCAGCAATTCTTCACACCCCAAGAGCAAGAAACCCTAGGGTTTCTTGCCGCCAGGTCCTAAAAAGAAAGAAAAGCAAGGAGGTGCAAGCCCCTTCCCCCTTGCAGCCGCCAGCCATTTTCTTCTCTCCCTCTCTTGCAGTCACCCAAACACCAGGTCAAGATCTAAAATCTCTTGAGAAGAGGTTGGTACAAGTCCTCAAATCTGAAGTTGATCTGAGGTCTTTTGAGGCATGGGTGAGATCTCCATCAACAGATCCACAGGAAAGGCTGCAGCAGGACAGATCTGCAAGGTCTGTCTCTATCTACCTTCTACCCTACCTAGAATGCCCCGATTCAAGATCTATAATTGGAGACCTCAGTCCAGGTCTGATCTAGTTGGGTACCAGATCTTGGATTTTTTACAAGTGATTTCAGAGGTATTCTTCATCTGAAATGAAAGCCTGACGAAGAAGACAGCAACCAGGCTGATTTCGTCAAGGGCCTTGGATCATGTCCAGAAGTCTCCAGATCTGTTCATTGCTGGTTTTGCTGCACCCAAGGTTTGTGGGAGGAGCCAGGATCATGCTTCAATAGTTGGTATCAGAGTCACGGTGGTGAGGAAGCGGTTCCAAGCGCGAGAAGTTGAAGACCCCAAGTGCTGAAAATTTTCAGCAAGGTACCATCAAGGTATATTCTACACTTCTTGATTTTATATTGCTTGTTTGGCTTGGATCCAGTCATGGGCAGTAATATGAAGGTCGATGTCGAGAAGTTTGATGGTAAAGGAAATTTTTCCATGTGAAAAATCTAGGTGGAGGATCTTCTGGTGCAAGCAGATCTGGATCAGGCTTTGGATGAGAAGCTTGAGGGAATGACAGATAGACAGTGACATCGTTGGAGAAGAAAGCATGCTCGGTGATCAGAGGATGTTTGGTGGATGCAGCGTTGTATTTTGTGCTGGAAGAAAAGACCCCGAAGGGCCTTTGGTCGAAGTTGCACACCATATATATGGAGAAGAATATGTGCAACAAGCTGATGCTAAAGAAGAGTTGTACAGTCTTCGGATGCAGGAGGGATCTGATGTGATTGGCCACATTCAGAGGTTCGACCAGTTGTGCACGGAGTTGATGAATATCGGGTGAAGCTGGATGAGGAGAACAAGTCCCTGTTGCTTTTGTGTTCACTACCAGGATCGTATGACTCTTTGGTGACTACACTGCTCTACGGCAAGGAGACTCTGGAATATAAGGACATGGTCTCAGTGCTGAGGTCTAATGTGTAGAGGGAAAAGTTGACCAGAGATCGGGCTCCCCAGGAGGATTTGGCAGTAGGGGAGAGGATAGGTTGAGGCAGAGGCAGAGGCAGAAGCAAGTCCATGGGGCGGTCCAAGTCCAGGAAGGAAAAGAAAGAGGTGAAATGCTTCAAGTGCAAAGAGTTCGGGCACTTCAAGCAAGAATGTCCACTATGGAAGAGCAAGAAGGGAAAAAGAAGTGGCTCAGAATCAGTGAGTGCAGTTGCTAGGCAGCAGGTGGAGGATGATCTACTTGTGGTATCAGATGGTCACAGGCATTACACAGAGGAGTGGATACTAGACTCTGCATGCTCACATCACTACACACCACACAGGTCTTGGTTTGCGACATACACTAAGACAGATGAGGGATCAGTGACTCTAGACGACAATCATCTTTCCAAGGTGGCTGGGATAGGGACAGTCAGGGTGAGGATGTTTGATGGGATTGTGAGGACATTGACAAATGTAAAGCACATCTCAGAGCTGGAAAAGAATCTGGTGTCACTAGGCTACTTGGAGCGCAGTGGATACAGCTTCAGTAGTAGGGCTAGAAGCGGAGTACTGAACATCTCCAATGGAGCTATGGTGGTAATGAGAGGCAGGAGGTTGGACAATAACCTCTATCGCATGGAGGGATCTGTGGTGACCGAAGAGTCTGATGCAGCAGCTGCAGCACAGGACCAGCAGGAGACTTACAGGATGTGGCACTACCTACTAGGCCACATGGGTGACAGGGGGCTGAGGGAGTTGAGCAAGAGAGGACTCATCTCTGATCTGGAGGATGGTGCTACAGGGGAGATCTATGAGCTTTGCCAGATGGAAAAGCAGAGGAGAGTTCAGTTCAACATCAGTACAGCCCGCAATGCAGCCCCTCTGGAGTTAGTACACACAGATGTATGAGGACCAGCCCCAGTTTTAGCTAGGAATGGGGCCAGATACTTCATGACCCTGATTGATGATTTCTCAAGAAAACTCTGGATTTACTTCATGAGAGAGAAGTCAGAGGTCTTCACCAAGTTCAAGATCTAGAGAGCTGAGGTGGAGAAGGAGCAGGGGAGGAGTGTGAAGTGTCTGAGGTCAGACAATGATGGAGAGTACACCAGCAAAGAGTTCCAGGACTACTGTGAGGAGTGTGGGATCAGGAGACACTTCTCTATTAAGGGGACTCCACAGCAGAATGGGGTGGCCGAGAGGATGAACAGAATACTTCTGGAAAAGGCACGATGCATGAGGCTGCAGGCAGGGCTTCCAAAGGAGTTCTGGGCTGACACAGTAGACACAGCGGGTTACTTGGTCAATCGATCACCTCACACCAGGTTGGATGGTAGGCTTCCAGAGGAGGTGTGGTCTGGGAGGACAGTTGGGCTGGGCCATCTACGGGTATTTGGGTGCACGGCCTATGTGCACATTGGAGCTGGTGAGCGGAGCAAGCTAGACGCCAGATCACGCAAGGCGGTGTTTCTAGGCTATCCGCGAGGAGTCAAGGGATATAGGCTGTGGGATCCCTTTAGAAAAGAAGGTCATCATTAGTCAGGATATAACTTTTGATGAGGAGTCAGTCCTACGGAGGCGAGCAGGCATGGAGGAGCAGCAGGAGCAGGAGGAGGTCCAGTAGGGCGCTGCTGGACAGCTAACCTCTTTGATTTTACCTCTTGCAGGTACTACGAGAGGATATGACATTCAGGTGGAGAACCTACCTAAGGTGTCTCCATAGGTGGAGAGAACTTGGACGGATGATCGAGGTGGAGAGGTCCAGCAGGAGCGAGCTGGATCGAGGACTGATATCGGTGTTGCCCTACACAAGCCTAAGAGGACCATCAGGCAGCTGGACCGATATGGCTTCGAGGAGGTGCTGTCATATGCCCTGGTGACAGTAAATGGAGACCTGTATACGTATCAGGAGGCTATTGAGAGCCAGGACAGAGAGCAGTGGGTCCAGACGATGTCCGAGGAGATGCAGTCTCTCCATAAGAACCAGACGTGGTGATTGGTGCAGTTGCCACCGGGGAAGAGGCCCATTGGTTGCAAATGGGTCTACAGTCGCAAGGAAGGGCCTTCAGAGCAGGGAGGTATCAGATTCAAGGTGAGGGTAGTGGCCAAGGGATACTCCCAGAAGGAAGGCATCGACTTCAGCGAGGTCTTCTCTCCTGTCGTTAGACACACTTCCATCAGAGTGTTGCTGAGCATTGTAGCAGCTCAGGATTTAGAGCTGGAGTAGATGGATGTCAAGATGACATTCCTCCATGGGTATTTGGAGGAGAGGATTTATATGGAGCAGCCACCCGATTTCAGGGATCCAAGATCAGAGGGAAAGGTTTGTCTGTTGCAGAAGTCGCTGTATGGGCTGAAGCAGTCACCGAGGCAATGGTACAAGCGGTTCGACTCCTATGTACGCAGCATTGAACTTTCTAGGTGCGAGTTTGATCCCTGTGTTTATGTTCAGTCTCTTGAGGATGGTTCTAGGTTGTTCCTACTCTTGTATGTGGATGACATGCTTATAGCATGCAAGAGTAGGAAGGTTGTGCAGGATCTGAAGGCATCCTTATCTCGGGAGTTTGAGATAAAGGATTTGGGCCCTGCAAGGAAGATCCTAGGCATGGAGATTTTTAGAGACCGAGCCCGGAGGGTGCTGCATCTATCTCAAGGGGGCTACATACAGAAGGTCTTAGAGAGGTTCGGGATGAACGGAGCAAAGCCGATGGAGCTGCCACTTGTCGGTCACTTCAGACTCTCGAAGACCATGGCACCACAGACTAAGGTGGAGGCTCAGGAGATGGAGAGGGTTCCTTATGCTTCAGGAGTTGGGAGCTTGATGTATGCGATGGTTTGTTGTAGGGCAGACATCGCTCATGCAGTGAGTCAGGTTAGCAGGTTCATGGCGCAGCCTGGCAAGGAGCACTGGAGAGCTCTGAAGTAGATATTCAGATACCTGGCGGGTTCAGTTGGAGTTGGCATCTGCTACAGACAGTGAGGAGGTGCAGTGGGATACTCTGACATGTCCAGGGAGGCTCAGGGGCTGATTGGCGGTTATGTAGATGCAGACTTCGGTGGAGATGTGGATACCCGGAGGTCTACGACAGGCTTCATCTTTAGCCTGTATGGAGGTCCTATTTCTTGGAGATCGAGTCTGCAGCCTATCATGGCTCTATCCACTAATTGTTATGATCCAGGTGGTGTGCCCAAGGCCCAGGGGACCAAGGCTAAGGCCAAGGTCCATCATTCATGAGGGCTTCATGGAGGCTCTAGGGCTAGTTGGGCCCTAGGTTGAAAGGCTGTGGGTCTTTCGGGTTCTTGAGATCTAGGTTATGTGGGCCTCAAGAGATCAACTCTTTATGAGCCAGGTTTGAGCCCAGGATAGAAGAGATTAGGTCGAGTCATGGGTGTACATGGGCTTGGGTTAACCTAATCTCCCATAGAGTTGGTCAAGGAAGTTTTGGGTTTGGGTCACTTGACCCTGTGTTTATATATACATGTACTTGTATAGGTTTGATGAAGCCAAGAAAATATAGAACTCTTTCTCCCAAGACTCTCTCTCTCTCCTCCCTCTCTCTCCAGCAATTCTCCATGCCCCAGGAGCAAGAAACCCTAGGGTTTCTTGCCGCCAGGTCCTAAAAAGGAAAGAAAAGCAAGGAGGCGCAAGCCCCTTCCCCCTTGCAGCCGCCAGCCATTTTCTTCTCCCCCTCTCTTGCAATCATCCAAACACTAGGTCCAGGACCTAGAATCTCTTGATAAGAGGTTGGTACAAGTTCCTCTCAGATCTGAAGTTGATCTGAGGTTGTTTGAGGTGCGGGTGAGATCTCCATCAACAGATCCATAGGAAAGGCTGCAGCAGGACAGATCTGCAAGGTCTGTCTCCATTTACCTTCTACCCTGTCTAGAACACCCTGATTTGAGATCTACAAATTGGAGGACCTCGATCCAGATCTGATCTAGTTAGGTACCAGATCTTGGATTTTTTAGAGATGATTTCAGAGGTGTTCTTTATCTGGAACGAAAGCCTGATGAAGAAGACAGCAACCAGGCTGATTTCGTCAAGGGCCTTGGATCGTGTCCAGAAGTCTCCAGATCTATTCGTTGCTGGTTCGGCTGCACCCAAGATCCATGGGAGGAGCCAGAATTGTGCTCCAACAGTCTCTAGCTTATTTTGATTTCTATGGTAGATCTAATAGTTAGATCTAGAATTTTAGCATCGATGAGATCGATGTGATTTTTATTTTTAGATTTAAAGTACATATTTTTTATATCAAAGATCTTGATGTGATAGTCTAAGATTAGATCTTATATATATGATTAAGATTAAATTATTTAATCTATTATTTTTACTATATAAAATTTTTAAATTGGATGTACTGCACTACTGCAAATTTTTTTCAATCCAGGCATGGTATTAAGATATGTACGGAATATTTTGGATATGGTAGAGTGTGTATAAAGATTATGAGTAGGTCAATATGAAATCGACACTCTTAGTAAGAGAAGATTGCATCCTCTGAATTCTCATCTCTAGATGACTCGAAAAAAGTCTTTTGGCCAAAAGCAGGAAGGAGATTAGTAAGAGTTTCTAATGCTTTATCATCAGAGTTATCATTGGTTAATAGAGAATCAATATGAATATATATTTGAGTTTGACATGATTTCATACTCATGAATATATTCGGGATGCAGGGAAGATCGAAAGATTGAATTGCACAATAACTTACCACTGAAGGGTATATTTGATATTTTTATCAAATTTTATATCTTTTGGATAGTCATGATATATTGCTAGATATCAATCTTGACTTGTAGGTTTGATCAAAATTAAAGAGTTTAATTCGATTATCAATTAGAAAAGATTCTAATTGTTGAACTCGGGTTAACTCGATTGGACCTAAATCGGTCAAATTGGAATCTAATCAAATTTGGTCAACTTATATCCAGACCTACTGCTGGCTAGATATGGAATCTAGTAGGTCACATATATAAAAAAATTAGCCAAAGACCCTTTTGATAAGGTTGATTGAAATTTTGGATCCAATCTGGATTCTCGATAAGCATGCTAGCACGTGTGGAAACTCTAGCTCCTTGGGAGATCAATTTGATCTCATATCTTACTAATTTGCTAACCTACTTTGGTGAACAATTGGGTTAGGTCAAGCCACCTAGAAGCAGCCCAAAAAGAGGTGCCACATTTCAAGTTAATGCCAAATTACAAGAGTCCTCTTGGATGAGGACTCTTGATGCAAAATTGAGAACTTGTGCACGTGTTGGCATGAGCAGAAGGAAGAGTCCTTCTGGCTTGAGATTCATATGTGTGTGGTAGCCCACATCACCCTCCATCCTCTAGTATACATCTCAAAGTATGAGATGTATTTTTTTCTAGAACTTATGGGGCAGAGAAAAAGTTGGAAAGAAGGAAGCTCGTGAGCATGCATGGTGAAGTCTCGTGACTCCTCACATTTTGAAGAGTCCTTCTATAGATCAAATTCAATTGAAATGGAATGTCACCTATCAGATAATGTTCCTCTTTTGATCAGCTTTTATATGGATATTTATCTAGAATTTTTCCAGATATATCTGGAGATCAACCAGATGCCAGAGGCACCTCTACATGTGCACGCACGTGGTGATAAAGGATCGCATGAAGAGATGTGAGAAGACATCCTTCCATGCAATTTTTTGCTCCCTTATTAGGTGATCTAAGATTAGAATTTGATCTTCTTTCCATGTAGCAAATTGTAGAATTTTCTGAGTTGGAGAAGGTTGCCAAAAATAACTCTTCATGCACGCACACGCACGAGGAAGGTTGAACCAATATATCATTGATAAGAGTCCTTTTGCTTGAAGGATCTCTTATTTTTAATATTTAGATTAGATAAAGCATTTTAAATGGGGTGTGTCCTTTTTTTTTGGCACCCCTCTAATGGCTATAAAAAGGGTAGCATGTTGGGTGTCCGGAATATTCAGAAAGACTTTCCAATTTGTCTCTGTTGCTCTCCTTTCTTTCTTACAACCCATCTTAGTTTTAGGACAAGACTTTGAGATTTAATACAAAGCCTAATCAGATCCAGACAAGGGTTGAAAAGGTTCTAAAGAAGGAGATTCAGAAGTTCAGAAGAGGTTCTAAGAGGGTCGAATCAAGTTCTTGAAGAAACCTGATCAATACAAGGCTAGTCAAGTTCTAAGGGGCTAGAACTCTTAAAGCAAGGTGAAGGAAAAGTGCTGTCTTTGATCCAATTTTCATGAGAATCACCACTAGAGGGCAGATATTTGGATGCCTCATGAAAATTAGGATTAGCACTATAGGTATTCTTCTTATCTAAGTTTACATTAATTATGCTTTGATTATTATAGTCAAGGATTTCTGGGCATTAGGGTTTCGGTGTGTCAGGTGTTTTGAATAAAAATTTTAAAGTCATTCCGCTGCGCCATCGGAACCTAACACTTTATCCTATCATCTACTATTGCATGAGTGTTGTTGACATGCAAAGTAAAATCTTTCAGAGAATATGATACATAACCACGAACAAGATCTTACTGACCATATGATATAGTAGTCGCATCTCCATACTCAGCTGGTTGGCATTGATATCCTTGATACCCTCGACATCATCTCAATCCATTATAAATTCCAAACATGTCATTGCTTGAGACAATCTGAGGTGCTCCTATCGGTCTCTTTATGTAGCATGCATCTAATGCTATCAACATATATCTTAATCTGCACATCTTTTATTTTAGAAACTAGACTTCTAATCATTTTGATGCTTATACTTTCTTTCTTGCATGGGAGAACTACTTGGAAAAGTCTTAAATTTTTTAATTTCTATATGGAACTTCTTTTTCCTTTAGATGAATTACTTTCAAGGTGCCATTGAAGAACAAAAACCAAAAGATTTGGATAGAAATGAAGAGGGAAGGTTCAATTTTGATGGGAGAGGGGTTTGAAAGGGGTTCGATTCGAGAAGACTGATAGAGCCTTAGGATAATTTCAATTAAGAAATCTATCCCAGACACATGGATCGACTCTTTGGTTTCAAGAGTCAACTCCTTGATACAAAAAACAATTTAAGAAAGTTTATTCAAATTAAAAAGAGATCAATGGGCAATCAAATCAAAGATCAAGAATGATATTTAAATCAATTTGAGCGATAAAAATTAATCAATTGGAGGTTTATAATCAATCTAAGCAAATAAGATCAAATCAAAATAATTTGGGGAATCTAGATAAAGGCTCTAAGGGTTAGGTTCAACTAGGGGATTTTTAAATCCTTAAGGGTCAAGCCTAAGATGCAATGCAAATCATCAATATCAAGGATATGATCTTCTATGATTAAATGTATTATTGTGATGTTCTTTGAATCAAGCAATTTTTGAGATATTTCAATGATTATATATTTTATGTGAGTGTGAAGAGTTAATTTATAGAATTTCACTCAAATATTTTCATATGCAAACAAGCTTATTTTAGTTAAGTTTCCCAAGTAATGCCATGATATGAGGAATTATGAGAGCATGCTGAATTTAAAATAAAACTTATGCTTCTAGCAATCAATATGATACTAGGATTAAGAGAACATATATATCAATATATTCAAACGAGCAATGAAAATTACCAAAATATCATGCATATATACGAAGCATCATAGTGAATCATTCAAGCAAAATAAGTTCAGCAAGCAATAATAGTATGATATGAGAAAGTTTAGCTTTTACCATGCATTAACATCCATCCACTTTAAGTTCAAAGCATATATTTTAAGAATTTGCTCCTTTTATGCCTTTGAATACTTAGCATACCTGTAAAATTACTTCTTAATTTTTGGTACCCAAGCTATCTTGGATCCAATGGAGTTAGTGCATATAATTTCTTTTGGAACCTAAATTTGTTTAATCAAAGTATGACCATTTCTTTTAATATTATATTCTAAAATTTTATGGCTTACTTTGTTATATTTGAAGCAAACTATAGGATGATTTTCATGTGAAGCTCTTATAAAACATATTTTTAACAAATTATTGTTTTGAAGAATTAAAACCAATTCCTACTTTATTTAAACCTATCTTTTAATTATTCAGCATTAATTAGAGATTTTAAGAACTAAGGGTAAACTTTTTGACTAGAGGTTTCAAAATATTAATTTCTTTTCTTAATCTTTCATTCTCTTCAACCAAAGATTTTTCAGATTTTATAAAGTTTTCTCTTTCCTCAGCTAGGATCTTCTTTTCCTTTACAAGTTTATCTTTTTCAATTAATATGTTGTTCTTTTCTTCAGCCAAAAATAGATTGATCTTTTTAATTTCTTTATTTTTTAATTTTATTTTTTTGTGTTCATCCATTAAATCATTAAAGGCTTCAACTAATTCATCAAAAGAAAAATCAAAAAAGTTTTCAAGATATACCTTATCATCATTGGCCATGAGGCATAAATTTGCAATACCTTCCTCTTCTTCTTCTTCATCCAAGCTAGAAATATCACTGTCACCCCATATGGCTATCATCACATTTTTTTGCTCCTTTCGAGGTTTTTTTTGAGTAAGAGGCAATTGGGTTCGCAGTGTCCCCTCTTGTTGTACTTGTAGCAAAAGATGTTCTTTCTTTTTTTCCTTCTTTATTTCTCTTCTTCTTCAACCCTTTCTACATGAGGTACTTTTTAAATCTTCTAGTGAGTAGTACCAAGTCCTCATCTTCATCTTCACTCTCTTCTTCATTTTTATCCTCCAACTCATCATTTTTTTTTAAATTTAGTGGTTGACTTGAATGCAATGGTCTTCTTCTTCTTTAACTCTTCTTCTTCCTCCTTTTAGTGCATGTTCAACTCATGTCATGAGGGAACCTCCAACTCATCATCTTTTGCTTCCTGTATGGCTATCACTTTGGCTTTCCATGCTTTAGGCAAATATCTAAGAATCTTACAAATAAGATCATAGTTAGTATAGGTTTTGTCAACACCATTTAAATTATTGATAATATCAATAAATTTGAAAAACATATTAGAAATAAACTCATGTTATTCTATTTTAAATATTTTATACTTATAAACAAGCAAATTAATTTTAGACTCTTTGACTTCGCTTGTTCTTTCATAAGTTACTTCTAATTTGTCTCAAATTTCTTTTACTAATATACAAGTAGATATTCTATTGAATTCATATATATCTAAAGAACAATAAAAATATTAACAACTTTGGTATTCAATTGTGCCATCTTTTTATCAAATTCATTCTAATCTTTTTCAAGATTTAGGGAGAGACACTCCATTTACTTCAATTATGGGTGTGTGTGGTTTTTTAGTTATGATTTCCCACATATCATAATCTCAAGCTGTTGGGTTTTGACAGTGCAACAGAAGGTTCAGATATTTAAAATTTTTCATTTAAATACCTAGGAGCACCGAAATCCTAATGCCCAGAAACCCTTGGTAATAGCAATCAAAGCATAGATCTATAAGAAGTATTAGAAAGCATACCTTTTAAATTCTGATTTGATGAAGAATTATTTTCACAAGGTACCCAAGTGTTCGCCCTCCAATGGTGATCCACAGAGGAGTCAATCCAAGGACAGCGCTCCTTGAACCTTACTTCAAGAGTTCTAGCCTCTAGAACTCAAATAGCCTTCCATCGGTTAGATTTTTTCAAGAATATGACTTCATCCTCTCAAAGATACTCTTCTGGACTCCTAAACCTCTCCTTTAAAACCTCTCTAACCCTTGTCTGGACCAGAATTAGGCTTTGTCTTAAAGACAAGAGCCTTGTCCTAAAACTAGAGATAGGAGAGAGGCTTGTCTTGACTTAGGAGGGAACTCGGTAGAGAATTTTTGGAATGCCTTGAAACCCAATGCCGTGGGCTTTAACTAAGTGATAAGGGGGCACACACAGAAGAGTTACAACTCCTCTTCATGTCCTCTAGTTGGTTGCTTGTCAGAAGAAGAGAGACTTTAAACAAAAGGACTCTTCTCTGAAGTAATGTGACCCTTTCTCTTTCACCGCGCACACGCACAAACAAGGGGCATTTAGGTATCCTTCCACTTTCAGATAATATTGAGATTTTGCCATGTTTATCTTTATTTAAATAAGAATTGAAATGTAAGTGTATCATATATAGAATGCCACCTTCTGCCCCATGGCAGAAAGACTCTTCACATGATGAGTCATATGATTTCTTTGCTTTCATGCACACAGTCTTCATTCCAAATATTCTCCATGCCATTTCAAATTCAAAAGAAATCTATCTCTGTTAGATGTATGTCCTAAAAGATAATATGCAATACCTTCCTCTTCTTCTTCTTCATCCAAGCTAGAAATATCACTGTCACCCCATATGGCTATCATCACATTTTTTTGCTCCTTTCGAGGTTTTTTTTGAGTAAGAGGCAATTGGGTTCGCAGTGTCCCCTCTTGTTGTACTTGTAGCAAAAGATGTTCTTTCTTTTTTTCCTTCTTTATTTCTCTTCTTCTTCAACCCTTTCTACATGAGGTACTTTTTAAATCTTCTAGTGAGTAGTACCAAGTCCTCATCTTCATCTTCACTCTCTTCTTCATTTTTATCCTCCAACTCATCATTTTTTTTTAAATTTAGTGGTTGACTTGAATGCAATGGTCTTCTTCTTCTTTAACTCTTCTTCTTCCTCCTTTTAGTGCATGTTCAACTCATGTCATGAGGGAACCTCCAACTCATCATCTTTTGCTTCCTGTATGGCTATCACTTTGGCTTTCCATGCTTTAGGCAAATATCTAAGAATCTTACAAATAAGATCATAGTTAGTATAGGTTTTGTCAACACCATTTAAATTATTGATAATATCAATAAATTTGAAAAACATATTAGAAATAAACTCATGTTATTCTATTTTAAATATTTTATACTTATAAACAAGCAAATTAATTTTAGACTCTTTGACTTCGCTTGTTCTTTCATAAGTTACTTCTAATTTGTCTCAAATTTCTTTTACTAATATACAAGTAGATATTCTATTGAATTCATATATATCTAAAGAACAATAAAAATATTAACAACTTTGGTATTCAATTGTGCCATCTTTTTATCAAATTCATTCTAATCTTTTTCAAGATTTAGGGAGAGACACTCCATTTACTTCAATTATGGGTGTGTGTGGTTTTTTAGTTATGATTTCCCACATATCATAATCTCAAGCTGTTGGGTTTTGACAGTGCAACAGAAGGTTCAGATATTTAAAATTTTTCATTTAAATACCTAGGAGCACCGAAATCCTAATGCCCAGAAACCCTTGGTAATAGCAATCAAAGCATAGATCTATAAGAAGTATTAGAAAGCATACCTTTTAAATTCTGATTTGATGAAGAATTATTTTCACAAGGTACCCAAGTGTTCGCCCTCCAATGGTGATCCACAGAGGAGTCAATCCAAGGACAGCGCTCCTTGAACCTTACTTCAAGAGTTCTAGCCTCTAGAACTCAAATAGCCTTCCATCGGTTAGATTTTTTCAAGAATATGACTTCATCCTCTCAAAGATACTCTTCTGGACTCCTAAACCTCTCCTTTAAAACCTCTCTAACCCTTGTCTGGACCAGAATTAGGCTTTGTCTTAAAGACAAGAGCCTTGTCCTAAAACTAGAGATAGGAGAGAGGCTTGTCTTGACTTAGGAGGGAACTCGGTAGAGAATTTTTGGAATGCCTTGAAACCCAATGCCGTGGGCTTTAACTAAGTGATAAGGGGGCACACACAGAAGAGTTACAACTCCTCTTCATGTCCTCTAGTTGGTTGCTTGTCAGAAGAAGAGAGACTTTAAACAAAAGGACTCTTCTCTGAAGTAATGTGACCCTTTCTCTTTCACCGCGCACACGCACAAACAAGGGGCATTTAGGTATCCTTCCACTTTCAGATAATATTGAGATTTTGCCATGTTTATCTTTATTTAAATAAGAATTGAAATGTAAGTGTATCATATATAGAATGCCACCTTCTGCCCCATGGCAGAAAGACTCTTCACATGATGAGTCATATGATTTCTTTGCTTTCATGCACACAGTCTTCATTCCAAATATTCTCCATGCCATTTCAAATTCAAAAGAAATCTATCTCTGTTAGATGTATGTCCTAAAAGATAATATGGTTGACACATTATAATAAATTTAAAGCATAATTTTATACTTAATATATTAATATGATCAATAAAAGAGTAAGTTCATTTTTATTCAAGTATGATGTGTCCTTGAATCATCCATAAAATTAGTTTTGATACATATTCTCAAGGTATTGAGAATTAGAGATATATATTTAATTTTTAAATACTCTCAATCATAGGATCATCATGAGGATGGTGATAGATCCGGATAGACTGACGCACAAATTACTTCCTTCGAGATAGATGAGTCTCTGATCTACTGTATAGAGACACAGGACGATGAATGGGGATGGTTGTTAGAGAATAACTAGTACTGAGTGTGACCATACGAGAGATCATTTAGATTTCTATTCGATCGTCAGTGATTGTCTCGATACTGTAGTTGTGTGACTGATCCTTTGATTTGAGATGGTACTGCTACTCACAGTGAGACTGCTAGAGTTTGACTGATACATAAATATGGGTCTTAATGAGCCCTTATAGTAGATGTTGGTGATAGTTGGTCCACTGTAGGAGTGGGATACACATCAAGATAGGATCTATCGACCTTGATAGAGAGTAGTCCTATGAGTTTTGAGAGACTAAATCCAAGAGTCTGTGACCACAGCAGTGTGATTGATGGAAAAGAATTTTCATAGAAGTCACAACTAGACTTGAGCTAATCGAATCTATCATATGACTGATGATGAGATTTGATGATTTATCTATGACCTACCATCAAGTTGAGACTTATGATAGAGAAACTGAATTATACGTTAACTACACCTAGATGTTCATTTCAATTCTATTGGATTGCCACTATATACTGCTAGGTGTCACTGGTGGATTGTGAGAGCTCACTAGGATTATTTTGGATCGACAATCCTTGCTGAGTTAGATTAGAATTGTTCCGATCTATTGAAAAGAGTTTCAATAATACTTTGATAAAGATCATTGTATGTCTCACTATCAAATAGAATTGAATCTATGGGGTCACACAACAAAGAGATTAGGTCTGAAATAAGTAATTGAGCTTATGAAGTATCAATTGGATTTAGAGAAACTCGTTGGATTCATGGTAACCTTGCTAGCACATGGTTGGATCCAATTCCTCTTTTCGTTAAGATTTCTTATTTGATAAGATAATTCTAACTTAAATACCTACTAATAATCTATATGAATAAAATTCATGAGACTTTAATTATTGGATATCTAAGGTTATGGATCATATAAATTAAGGGTGCAAGTCCCTAATTAATTTTTTTGATAGTTATTCTTGGGCACCACCTTGATTTGATCAAGTTGGGCATGTCCATTGATTAGAGGGCCTTTAGTTCTTCTATGGGGTGTCTCTTGGGTGTATTTTGAGGTGTCTAATTATGAGTACAAGGGCTCCAATTGTTGGTGCTTAAAGGATCTCCTAAAGTAAGTTGGATAACTTAAGTTAATAAGAAATCCAATGCAGGTAAAACTTGTATTATGTGATTGAATAGGATTCAATCTTTATGCCTATTTAAAGGGACCTCTCCTAAGATCCCTAGAGCATCAAACCAGTAGCCCCTCATGCCTAGAAGAAGTCTCCACACCCTCTCTTCCTCTTTTTCTCTTCTCCCTCCCTTGGACATCCAAGTCCTCCACCTTGGGATGTCCTTTCTTCTCCATGCCAAGGGGTGTTGGGGCATCCTCTTGTAGCAGCTCCCTGGTATTTTGTAGTAGCACAAAGCAAGGAGAAAAGCTAGAGAAGAGGAGAAGAAGAAGATCAAAGAAAGAGATCAAGTGTTGATCATGATCCAGGCTTCGTTCAGATTCAGTAGGCTAAATTTTCTTAAAGAAAAAAATTCAGATTGAAGAGGACTATTCTGACTGATCTCAAGTGGATACTCATAGAAGTTGAACATTGTATTGCTAAGAGAGAATCTCTTCTCTTCTAGATCTAGATTTGAAGAAAAAGATTATAAAATAGGTATGTGATTTGATCACAATCTGAATTTTAACAAATATCAATTCAGCATATGAGATTGATCCATATGATTTTATATTTTTATATATTTATAATTTAGATTAAAAATATTTTAATCTTATTCTTCACTGTGGTGTTTAGAAAAATAAAATTTTTGAAACATATATGCATGCACCAAACCTCGAATTTCAACAGTGGTATCAAAGCCACAGATTTTGATATGCTGAATTTTGATATTCATGTTTCGAAAAAATTTTAAAATCAGATTTTTTCTTGATACATGAGATGTATAGATGGATCTTCAAATCTAAAATTTGATTTTGGACTTAATTTTAGAATATATAGTTGATATGTAATTGCATGCATAGATCTGAATTTTGATCTAGAAAGAGTTCTGGTTTATGTTCATGTGATACATAGATGCATGCATAAAATCTAAAATTTTTATAAAATCTAAATTTTAATTCATATATATGATATATATTTATATATTTAGATCATAAATTTATTTTTAATCTGATCCATGATTAATATATGAGATATATGATATCATGCTTAGATCTAAAATTTTATTTAGATCTGACTTAACATGTATATATATGATATATGTATATGTGTTAAAATCTAAAAATTATTTTTATATTTTAAAATTTAATTATAGAGAAAATTCAGTGCAGGGGTAAAATGGTAATTTTAAAACTTTTTCAAAATTATAATTTTACAGTGGAAAGATATTAATTAATCTAATTAATTAACATGAATTTATCCTACATTAGGATCTAAATATGATATATAGCATGCATTCATTTAAATTTAAAATTCAAATTCAAACAGTAAATACTTTACTGTAATATGTTCAGAACACAATACCTTTATGCGGGTGGTAGATCACCGCAATCTGATCATCGTCATGAGAGTCTGATCATCGCGACGTAGCCACACAGTGTATCTGACCTCTGCAGATCATCCACATGAAGCTCCCGATCTGATCGACTCCTCACGAGTGTTGGCTCGTTGTAGAGCCCTTTTGACGGTGGATGCTGATCGAACTCCTTCGATCGATGTCTGTCAATTCTTTGGATGCTCCAGATCGTCAACAGACGTGCTTGAGAGGATGTTGAAGATCTTTCTGAGATTTTATGGGCTGACGACACTCGTAGCTCACTTTCTCACTTTTCGAACCCCAGGTTAAAACTCTAGAAAATTCACCGAAAACCTTGCACCCACTTTTCTTTCTTTTCTTTCTTTTTCTCCTGGAAGGATATGGACTTCCTTCTCACGCACAAGACTTCTCACATCCCAAAATTTTTCTCCAAAAATCTTTTTTTTTCACGCCCCACTCTTCTCCTCCTTTTATAACAACGTCAAACGTCTTATCCAAAAGAAAAGATAAAGATGAGTAATTGCACATTTGAATTCAAATCAAATTTTGAATTCAAATGGACACCAACTCATCCCTTATCCACTAAAGGTGTGAGGTATGGCTTAAATTATGCATGGAGTGATTTCATGAGAAATATTTTTCTCATGTAATAAATAGGACGTAAAAAAAGGGATAAGGTGCAAAGATTGATTGCCCATTCAAATTCAAACTTTATTTTGAATTTGAATGGCCAACCAATCATCCTTATCCATCCATTTGGCATATTAAAGTGGGCCGTGGAGAGGGCTTGGTGTGAGGAAAAAATTCATGAGAAGTTCCTTCTAATGAATCCAAATGGGTGCAATGGAAGTGAGGTGGCTCATGGAGATTGAGTCAAGATGGTTTAATTATTTAAACCAACCTAATTGAACCAAATAAGTTAGGTCCAATTAGACTAATTTAAACCCAACTTAATTAGGCTTAATTAGGCTCAATAAAATCCTAATCAAATCAAAAATTGACTAAGCCCAACCCCTGATCAAATTAGGGATCAAACCATCTCGACGATTAGGTCAACTCTTAACCTAATCGGGTCAAACCCAACTGAATCCAATTCAATTGGACTTCATCCAAAAATAATTACTCAATCAAATTGAGTTAATTAGTGATCAAATCACTAATTAAACCTCTCATAAATACTGAGTCCAAATTCGATGGGCAATCAAGCATCAGAATTCATCGATATGTAAACCTGATCAAAAAATCCCAACCAGTGGGACTCTTGACCCCGGTACCCATAATGTGTGGAACTCATGATCAGAAAATCTTGATTCTCGATCACTGAGTTTCAAACATGTAGGATTCTACATCAGCCATCAGATCAGATAAGAACCTCTAATGTGTGTGACTCCACAGGTTCAAACCTAAGTCGGTAGCACAGGAACCAATTCCTGTACTAATCGAAGTGACCATCTAGCAATGGTACCCGACGATCGGATAGATCGAATAGTTGCAATCGCAACACTCAGAACCTACATGAATATGGTAACTGTATAATTCATCCTTTTGACCTCTGTGTTTAGGATGACTCAGGGTTAAACTGTCAACCCTGATTAGATCATCCGAATCGTGCTCAACTCAAATAGTCCTGTGACTCCTCACAAAGACTATCCTGGCCAAGATTTTGCTAAATTGAAACATGACTGTACACAGCTCCTGAACTGGAGTGGTCAATCCCATCTTGACACACGCACTGAGAAGTCAAGTACTTGACTACACCCAGCAGCCTTCCGTCACTGAATTAGAAATTCAGATAGTCCAATACCTAAGTGCAGTGAGTTGCTTGCAAGTCACTGTGGCAGTCTCAGGTCGGAGCAACATTTATACCCATATTCCATCGGAGCAAATCTTGACAGCAGAAATAGCTCCAGAGTCGGTCACGTTCAGTGCAGATGTACCCTTACATCTCACCTGTATGCCATACCAGTGTCTCCACACTCATTGGTTAAGAGGACAACCAACATATATGGCACACAACGACCTATGCTTGATAAACATTGTCGTCCTTGGTAACAACATATCATTTGGTCATGAACAGATTTAAGGACTAAACGACAAATCCTCCTTTGTCGAGTCTAAATAGTCCTAAGGACCTCACCACAACATAGGAGTTCATTAGAAGATGAAATATTTTAGGATGAAAAATGTCAAAATAATTTTTATTAATTCATAATTCATGTACAAATACAAAAATGAGCACAACCGTCAACAGGCTGATGATTAGCTTTGGGACACTATTCTCAACAATCTCCCACTTGGCCTAAAGCCAATCGGTGCAGTATCTATTACCCATCTTCGACTTGTAGTTGTCGAACTCCTTCACCGCAATGGCTTTAATGAATGGGTCAGCCAGGTTCTCCTTCCCGTCAATCTTCTGAAGATCGATGTCACCTCGATCCATAATTTTCCGGATGAGATGGTAGCGGCACAGAATATGCTTCGTCCGCTGGTGTGCCTTTGGTTCCTTCGCCTGAGCAATGGCTCCAGAGTTGTCACAGTAGAGTAGAACTGAACCAACAAGGGAGGGTGCTACTCTGAGCTCGATGATGAATTTCTTCAGCCACACCACTTCTTTGGCAGCATCTGATGTAGTGACATATTTCGCCTCGCAAACTGAATCAGCCACTGTGTGCTGCTTGAAACTTTTCCAGCAGATAGCCCGCCATTAAGGGTAAAAATAAATCCTGACACACTTTTGCTGTCATCATGATCAGACTGGAAACTAGAGTTTGTAAACCCTATAAGTCTCAAGTCTGATTCACCATAAACAAGCCACTGATCCTTAGTATTTCTTAAATACTACAGGATAGTTTTAACAACCTTCCAGTGATTCTCCCCTGGATCAGATTGGTATCTACTCACTACCCCTAATGAGTATGCCACATCTGGTCGTGTACATATCATGGCGTACATGATAGATCCCACTGCCGAAGCATATGGAATCCTACCCACACACACTCTCTCTCTTAAGGTGTTGTCGGACAATCCCTCTTCGAGAGAGAAATTCCATGGCCTATCGGAAGATAGCCTTTCTTGGAATTCTCCAAGCTGAACCTCTTCAGCATAGTATCAATGTACGTGGACTGAGATAAACCAAACAACCTTTTAAATCATCCCTATAGATCCTCATCCCTAGGATGTAGGAAGCTTCTCCCAGATCCTTCATGGAGAATTGTGACGACAGCCAAATCTTTATTCCCTGTAATGCAGGGACATCATTCTTGATTAAGAGAATGTCATCCACATACAATACAAGAAATACTACTACTAGACCATTAGCCCACTTATAAATGCATGGCTCTTCTCCGTTCTTAACAAAGCCATACATCATGATCATCTTATCAAAGCATATGTTCCAACTCCGTGATGCCTGCTTAAGTCCATAAATGGACCTCTATAGTCTGCACACCTTAGACTCATCTGTGAATGTGAATCTTTCAGGTTGTATCATATACACCTCTTCATCCAGCTCTCCATTTAGAAAAGCTGTCTTCACATCCATCTGCCAGATTTCATAGTCCAGATGGGCAGTTATCGCAAGCAAAATCCGAATGGATTTGAGCATTGCCATAGGAGAAAATATCTCGTCATAGTCTATACCATAACGTTGACGATATCCCTTGGCAACCAGATGGGCTTTATAGGTTTTCACCTTTCCGTCTGCACCTCTCTTCCTCTTGAAGACCCACTTACACCCTATGGGTTTTACTCCTTCGAGTGGGTCAACCAATGTCCACACATCGTTGACCTTCATGGACTCCATTTTGGATTTCATGGCCTCCAACCATTTCTCAGAGTCAGGTCTCTGCATTGCATCCATGTAGGTGATCGGATCCTCATTGTTTTCATCAAATTCGATAGGATCGCCGTTCCGGACTAAGAAACCATAGTATCTGTCCGGTTGACGTGGTACTCTACCAGATCCCTTAAGGGTGCTTGAACAATGGGCTCCGGATCTGATCTAACCAAATCCGGTTCAGGTTCAGCAACTTGTGTCGATTTTTTCACCTGTCGAACTTTGTCAAGTTCGACCTTAGAGGCAACAGTCCCTTCACCAAGGAACTCCTTTTTCAAAAAGATTGCCTTAAGGCTGACAAACACTTTTTGCTCATCAGCTAGGTAGAAGTAATACCCTTTGGTCTCTTTTGGGTACCTTATAAAATTATACTTGTCAGACCTACGTCCAAGCTTGTCCGTAATTAAACGTTTAACATAAGCCGGACACCCCCAAATCCTAAGGTGCGAGAGTACTGGCTTACGTCCTATCCGTATCTCATATGGTGTTTTGGTTACAGACTTATTCGGAACTCTATTTAGAAGGTAACAAGCCGATTCGAGCGCATATCCCCAGAGGAAGATCGGCAGACCAGCAAACCCCATCATGGATCGAACCATGCCCAACAAGGTCTGATTCTTCCTTTCAGATACACCATTATGTTGTGGTGTTCCAGGAGGAGTCCACTGAGAGAGAATCCCATTCTCCCCAAGATATGTCAAAAAATCATTGGAAAGGTATTCACCTCCTCGATCAGATCGAAGAGTTTTAATACACTTTTCAGTTTGTTTTTCTACCTCATTTCAGAATAGTTTGAACATTTCAAACGACTCCGATTTATGCTTCATTAAATAGATATACCCATACCTCGATAAGTCGTCTGTGAAGGTTATGAAGTAGAAATATCCACCTCTTGCACTTGAGCTCATGGGTCCACATACATCAGAATGTACCAAACCCAAGAGTTCACTGGCTCGCTCACCTTTTTCAGTAAAAGATGATTTAGTCATTTTACCAAGAAGACAGGACTTACAGGTTGGAAGTGATTCACAATCACCTACTTCAAGAATTCCTTCTTGAGCCAACCTATTTATCCTGTTCTTATTGATATGACCTAGCCTACAGTGTCAAAGGTAGACTTCTGACACATTATCTATTCTAGGAATTTATCGAAGGTTTGAACCATATTAATAGGTTGTGATAGAAAGTAAATTCCATTATTAAGTTGTCCAACGAACATTGTAACACCATTCAAAATGATATTGCAAACATTTTCTTTTATTAAAAATTGATAACCATTCATGGCCAAAAGGCCTACAGAAATAATATTTAATAAAAAGCTTGGACAATAGTGACATTCACTCAGAATTATGTTTCGAGAATTGATTACAAGGTTCATGATTCCTAATGCTAGAACTGAAACTTTGCTTCCATCTCCAACGTTCAGGAATCTCTCGCCTTCATCATATCTCCTACTGACCTGTAGACCTTGCATCGAATTGCAAATATGATAAAGGCTTCCGGTATCCAATACCCAGGCAGTAGTATCACAAATAAAAAAGTTACAAGGTGTTATCATATAAGTACCTTGCTTCTTCTTCGACCTGTTCGGATCCAGGGAAGCAATGTATAGAGGACAGTTCCTCTTTCAGTGCCCCTGCTTCTTGCAAAAGAAGCACTCCACCTGGCTCTAGTCGGGCTTGCGCTTCTTGATCTGACCCTGTGCAGACGTCCCAGCATGCAGCTGCACCTTCTTATTCTTCTTCTTCTTGTTCTTCTTCTTCCCTTTCTTAAAGGGTCGACGACCAAAAGAAGACCCTCCCACAACATTCACCGACTCCTTATGGAGCTGGTGATCCTTCTCAAAGTTCTGCAGCAACCCCAACAAACCATGGTAGTTCACTGCAGGCTTTGTCATCCGAAAATGAGTAAGGGGAGGAAGGACTTGGGCAATGAATTAAAAATCGCATCCTTACCGAGCTGCTCGTGCAGGGGAAAGCCCAGTTTAGTTAGGCACACAATCATTTCGATCATGTACAGTACATGATCAGTGACTGAGGCTCCATCCCTCATCCGAGCATTGAAAATAGTACAACTAGTTTTGTACCTTTCAATATCATCAGGCATGCCAAAAGAGTCGTTCAACATTTGAAGCATCTCCTG
>NC_025994.2:48843355-48843459 GCF_000442705.2 Elaeis guineensis
CGACTGGACGTTCTCAAACCTGCGGCTGAACTCATCATTCATTGCCGCTAGTATAATGCACCGAACGATGGTGCGATCGTTGAGCCACTTCTGATAAGTGTCTC
>NC_025994.2:48843559-48893805 GCF_000442705.2 Elaeis guineensis
GGACCGTCCCTCTAACGTTCGGGGCTGGCTTTTCAGGTGTTGGATCCGTTACTACATAAAGGATCCGCTCATGCTCAAGGACGATTTTTAATTTTTGATACCAGCTATCGAAATTAGGTCCTATGAGCTTGTCATTATCTAATAATGATCGGAGGGATAGGATAGTGGCCATAGCTGCATAAAGAAAAATCAGACCTCTATTAGTACATAAATTATAAATACTAAAGACTTAGACTTTAGTCTAAAGTTTCTCCCAGTATTTTTACGAACTGGTAGCCTCAACCTCCAATTTGAGGAATTACTTTAATTCTTTAGTGGGTACTAGAATCCACACAGACTACACACGAGCCCAACTTTGGTTGGTCAAACCATGTGCATCTATGGGTAGGTTCATAACCAGTTGTTTCTCTAAACAATTTCTAGTAATTGATTTTGCCCCAGAACCTAATTAGTAGGCTTTGGCCTCCACTGAAAAGATCTGGTTAGGTCCAACCATTAACATGATTTGATTTGATGAATCGGACCAATAAATGATCAGGCCCGACTTTGGCCGGCCAACCTGACCACCATCAGAAAGACTCAAACCAAATTATCATATTATGAATGATAATTCCATTAGTCAATAAGCACCAGGCCTTTGGGCCTCCAATGATTATTAAACTAATGGACTCATTATCACTCACTTAATGGAAGGCTATGACTTAGTTATCAATATAACTTAATCATTTTTAGGGACCTAATAATTTTTGAAGATTTTATTAAAGGATAGATGAGAAGAAAATATCCAGTCAATTTCAATCCTCCCACTGACTTCACCAAGTCAGATTAAAAAAGGATTTAATTAAAGCTGGATTAGGAGCACCTAAATCAGTCAAACTGATTTACCTAATGATATGGGTGAGCCCTAATCACCAAGTGATCTAATCAAAACCTAATTCAACAGGTTGGCCAGGTAAGTGAGATCAGTGGTGGGGATAAGCCATTAACTCGTCAGAGATTGAATCACTACGAGTAGCTCCCGCTTAAAAATCACTGGTCAAAATGCCAAACTTACCTTAGACACCAATCGGTTCATTAGTTTTAATTTGATCAACTTATTAAATAGGGTTCCACCGCATAGCCATGAATTAAGTCCATCTTGGTCTAGTTAAAGACATGGACCCATTCAACTACAACTATTGGAGTTGAGTCTAGAGTATCCTTGACCTAATCTAATTCAACTTTTGATTAGATTTGACCAATTACTCTAATTTAGTCTATTTCTTTAAGCTAACCTTAGGTCTAACCCAATTATGGATCTAATCTATCTAACCCATTGACCCACAAGTTTATGCAATTGTCTTAGGTCTTAATTCACAATTCTAGACCTACTAGACAATACTTAATTCTTTTAATTAAGTATTTGGACTGATGGGTCAGGATTTGGCATTTCAAAATAATTTTTAAATTTGAAAGGTTTTATTTTCTGTTCACCAAATATGTTGACTCATTTCACAAATAGATCAACACATTTCATAAATAGCAATCCTATTGCTAATTACATAACAGAAAATAACTCAATCAAAATAAATCATGAATATTTCTTTAGATCTAATCTAACATATTCATGATAAATTTTACAATGGAACATTTACAATTAATTTCTTTCACTGCTTCATCTGCATGGGATATAATTGCAGCGGTACCCCTACCGCCGTAGGAGACCCCATCGAATGGGAGGAGAGGGCCTTTAAACCCTACTTTTCTCCTATGATCGGACGGTCATGGCAACCAACCCAATTCGATTACTTGCTACTTGGATCAAGTATATCTAAATATACCAATTTCAAAATTTAAATTTCAAATTTTAAATTTCAAATTTTAAATTTTTGAATTTCAATTTTCAAACAAATTTCAAATTTCAAATTTTTTAATTTCAAATTTTGAATTTTAAATTTTTAATTTCAAATTTGAAATTTCAACCAAATTTTAAATTTCAAATTTTGAATTTCAAATTCTTGAATTTTGAATTTTGAATTTTAAATTTCAAAATTCAAATTTCAAATTTTGAATTTCAAACTTTTAAATTTTGAATTTCGAACAACTTTCAAAATTCAAATTTCAAATTTTGAATTTTAAATTTTAAATTCAAACCTTTAGATTACAACTTAATCTATGCATGCAAATATATATATCATATCTAAGAACCCGCTCTGATACCATTTGTGGGAAATATTCAATGCAGGGGTAAAATGGTAATTTTAAAATTTTTTCAAAATTATGATTTTACAGTGAAAAGATATTAATTAATTTAATTAATTAACATAAATTTATCCTACACTAGGATCTAAATATGATATATAGCATGCATTCATTTAAATTTGAAATTCAAATTCAAACAGTAAATACTTTACTGTAATGTGTTCAGAACATAATACCTTTGTGCGGGTAGTAGATCGCCGCAATCTGATCACCGTCAGGAGAGTCTGATCATCACGACATAGCCACATAGTGTGTCTGGTCTCTGCAGATCATCCACATGAAGCTTTCGATCTAATCGACTCCTCATGAGTGCTAGCTCGTTGTAAAGCCCTTTTGACGGTGGATGCTGATCGAACTCCTTCAATCGATGTCTGTCGATTCTTTGGATGCTCTGGATTATCAACAGACATGCTTGAGAGGATGTTGAAGATCTCCCTGAGATTTTGTGGGCTCACGACACTCGTAGCTCACTTTCTCACTTCCCGAACCCCAGGTTAAAACTCTAGGGAATTCATCAGAAACCTTGCACCCACTTTTCTTTCTTTTCTTTCTTTTTCTCTTGGAAGGATATGAACTTTCTTCTCACGCACAAGACTTCTCACGCCCCAAAATTTTTCTCAAAATATCTTTTTTTTTCATGCCCCACTCTTCTCCTCCTTTTATAACAACGTCAAACGTCTTATCCAAAAGAAAAGATAAAGATGAGTAATTGCACATTTGAATTCAAATCAAATTTTGAATTCAAATGGACACCAACTCATCCCTTATCTACTAAAGGCATGAGGCGTAGCTTAAATTATGCATGGAGTGATTTCATGAGAAACCTTTTTCTCATGTAATAAATAGGGCGTAAAAAAAGGGATAAGGTGCAAAGATTGATTGCCCATTCAAATTCAAACTTTATTTTGAATTTGAATGGCCAACCAATCATCCTTATCCATCCATTTGGCACATTAAAGTGGGGCATGGAGAGGGCTTGGCGTAAGAAAAAAATTCATGAGAAGTTTCTTCTCATGAATCCAAATGGGTGCAATAGAAGTGAGGTGGCGCATGGAGATTGAGTCAGGATGGTTTAATTATTTAAACCAACCTAATTAAACCAAATAAGTTAGGTCCAATTAGACTAATTTAAAGCTAACTTAATTAGGCATAATTAGGCTCAATAAAATCCTAATCAAATTAGGAATTGACTAAGCCCAACCCCTGATCAAATCAGGGACCAAACCATCTCGACGATTAGATCAACTCTTAACCTAATCGGGTCAAACCCAACTGAATCCAATTCAATTGGACTTGATCCAAAAATAATTACTCAATTAAATTGAGTTAATTAGCGATCAAATCACTAATTAAACCTCTCATAAATACTGAGTCCAAATCCGATGGGCAATCAGGCATCAGAATTCATCGATATGTAAACTTGATCAAAAAATCCCAACCAGTGGGACTCTTGACCCCGGTACCCATAATGTGTGGAACTCATGATCAGAGAATCCTGATTCTTGATCACTGAGTTCCAAACATGTAGGATTCTACATCATCCATCAGATAAGATAAGAACCTCTAATGTGTGTGACCCCGCAGGTTCGAACCTAAGCCAGTAGCACAAAAACCAATTCCTGTACTAATCGAAGTGACCATCTAGCAATGGTACCCGACGACTGGATAGATCGAATAGTCACAATCGCAACACTCAGAACCTACGTGAATATGGTTACTGTATAATTCATCCTTTTGACCTCTGTGTTTAGGATGACTCAGGGTTAAACTGTCAACCCTGATTAGATCATCCAAATCGTGCTCAACTCAAACAGTCCTGTGACTCCTCACAAAGACTACCCTAGCCAAGGTTTTGCTAAATTGAAACATGACTGTACACAGCTCCTAAACTGGAGTGGTCAATCCTATCTTGACACACGCACCGACAAGTCAAGTACTTGACTACACCCAGCAGCCTTCCGTCACTGAATTAGAAATTCAGGTAGTCCAGTGCCTAAGTGTAATGAGTTGCTTGCAAGTCACTGTGACGATCTCAGGTCGGAGGGATATTTATACCCATATTCCATCGAAGCAAATCTTGATAGCAAAAATAGCTCCAGAGTCAATCACGTTCAATGCAGATGTACCCTTACATCTCATCTGTATGCCATACCAGTATCTCCACACTCATTGGTTAAGAGGACAACCAACTTATATGGCACACAACGACCTATGCTTGATAAACGTTGTCATCCTTGATAACAACGTATCATTTGGTCGCGAACAGATTTAAGGACTAAACGACAAATCCTCCTTTATCGAGTCTAAATAGTCCTAAGGACTTCACCACAACATAGGAGTTCATTAGAAGATGAAATATTTTATGATGAAAAATATCAAAATAATTTTTATTAATTCATAATTCATGTACAAATACAAAAATGAGCACAACCATCAACAGGCTGATGATTAACTTTGGGATACTATTCCCAACATTAATTTCATACAAAAAATTTAGATTTGAAATATAATTTTAGAATCTAAGATTTATGTTTGTGCATGAAGATTTTGGTCATAGAAAAACCATTAATTAGGTCATGTAATAGGATTGCATCTAAAATTTTTGATTTGAGTCATGTGGATCTAATCCGATTAAGTAATTGATCAAACCAAGTCAAGTGTTGATTAAGATTAGATCAATTAAGTTATATGATTATACAATTATTGTTGATCAAATCGTTTGAGTCCATATGTAGAATCGATTAACCTAAGGACCTAATTTAGCTCGTTGGTTTGAGCTCGATTCGCTTGAGTTAACCAATTTTGATCAATCGACCTATTGGTGTCTAAAATAAGTTAATGAGATATGATTATTTAATTAGTTTTGTTAGCTGATTTGATCAATTTATTAGTGTCTAAGAAAGGTAACAGGGGGACCCCATCGATCTTCACTTTCTGGCCAATTTAGAAGATTGAGTCTTTAATTAGGTTGCTTAGTAGTTTGATTTAGCCCATATCAATTAGATCGGTCATATGATGACTGATTAGATGAGACATAAACCTAAATCTTCTCACAAATATTAAGTCCATAGGTCTTCCATCATTGTAGATGTGCAGGCATGCTACCGGTGTTGATTGTTCTCGACTGGTTACAGTGGTTTTGTTGTATCGAGAACATGCAACAACTCTATTAGCAAAGAGTTGCTCTAGGATAAGGATGGGGTTGGGCTCAATAAATATTAAGTGAGGGACCCAATGATGGCCTTGCAACTGCTTGTGAATGGTGGGTCGGACTTAACTAAGAAGTGTAGGTAATAACTGTTAGGTAAGCCCACATGACGTAGAGACCAAGTCACTGCAACATTCTTAGAGAAGCATCTGGGCAAAGAGTTGCCTACGCATCGGTGTGCATGTTACCAATAACTGTTAGGTGAGATGTATGGCATCGGTGAAATCGTAGCACCCACTAGGAATCTTTTATCACGTTAGGGTTTTCGTTTCCTTCCCAAAGAGTGAAGGGATCCGATAAATTAGTGGGAGTCATAATTTGTATCTTAAAGTTCTTAGAAGTGAATATAAATATTAAGTATAAAAGTCTAACTTAAATCTCTACTCTCACAGTTAACCATCATGTCAGCCTCAAACCCTCTAGCCCGCATCCTTGAAACCAATCGTTTGATGGTAATAATTTCAAAGTCTGGCTCAGAAATCTCAGGATTGTCCTGACCTCATAAAAGTTAAGTCATGTTCTAGATCAAGATCCTGTAGTGCTATCAAACCATCCTACTACTGAGCAAAGAGCTGCTTTTGAGAAGTGGATGGATGAAGATAGTCGGGTCAAGTGCTATGTGCTAGCATTCATGTCAAACAAGTTGCAAAACCAGCATGAGCATATGCCCACTGCCTGGGCCATGATCACTCACTTACAAGAGTTGTATGGTAAGCAAAGTCGTACTGCGTGCTTTGAAGTGTCTAAAAGACTCTTCAATCTGAAGATGTATGAGGGGCAGTCTGTCCATGAGCACTGTATGACAGTGATCAAGGATATTAAGGAGCTTGGGAAGCTCGAACTAGATATGCAAAAGAAATTATGGATGGATCTGATCCTTCAATCCCTTACCAGTTCATTTTGTCAATTCATTCTGAATTTTTATATGAACAAACTTGACTGCACTATTTCTAAACTCATCAACATGTTGGTCACTACGAAGGATACCTTGAAGAGTTCAAGGGGCACTGTTCTCGCTATGGAGCAAACTTCTTCTTTTAAGAGAAAGTTTACTAGAAAGAAGAAGGTTAAATCTATGAAGAAGCAGAAGAAAGAGAGCAAGCCGAAGAAGGATGGTCCAAAGACGGCTGAGGCAAAGGGAAAGTATTTTCACTGTCACGCTGAAGGCCACTGGAGGAGGAACTGTCCTAAATATCTGGAGAACCTAAAGACCAAAAAGGGTGATAAACTTTCTAAAGGTATACTCGTAATAGAATCTAACTTTATGATTTCTTCTACTTCTAGTTGGGTATTAGACTCTGGCTTGAGTGCTCATATATATACCTCAATGCAGGGTCTGATAGAAAGTAGAAAGTTGAGGAAAGGTGATATGATCCTTTGGGTCGGCAATGGAGCAAAGATTGCTATAGAGACCATTGACACTTATCTTCTTCGATTACTGTCTGGTATTAGATTAGATTTAAAGGACTGTTATTATATTCCTGTAGCTAGTCAGAATTTGATTTTCGTATCTGTGCTAGCACAAGAAGGTTTTGAAATTAGTTTCAATAAAGACTTTTGCTCCATCTATTTACAAATAAATTAGTTGCACGAGGTCTTTTAATTGACAGTCTTTATCACTTGTATGTTGATACGAATGTGAACCTGAACGAGCAAATAGTGAGTGTCGTAGGCCAAAAAAGATTCAAAGATGAAATTAACTAGAAGTACTTGTGGCACCATAGACTAGGCCATATTGAAGAGGATAGGATAAATAGACTGAAAAAAGATAGGATCCTTGGTTCTCTTAATCTATAGTCATATCCAGCTTGCGAATCCTACCTTCAAAGAAAAATGGCCAAGTTATCCTTTGTAGGATATGGGGAAAGGGCCACTGAGTTACTGAAAGAATAATGCCCTACAAGCCAATCGCATATGGGATGCGATAAGTGTTTATTGAAATTTATCTTCTAAACTTATGTAATTGATATTTATATTATTAACAAAATAGGTATTTTTGATTCATTATATGCTGCATCTTATTGTTCTTAAGATAATAATGAACCCCATAGGTCTGGACAATAATTTTAGGGCCGTGATAAGATCATGCCAGTGAGACATAAATTCTTGATAGTCCTGACCTAAAATATTTTTAGTCATTGGTACATTGAGTTGAGGATCAATGATACCTGTAAGACTGGCATATCCTATGTATGCTTAGTAATGAGGGTGGTTGATCTCACAATCACTTATGTAGTGATACTAATACAAGGATTTGGATGCTCATTAGAGAATGAGTTCACTGAATTAACCTGTGAAAGAATATCAGATGGAGTCTTATTTACATGTTAACTGATGTTTCTCTAGTGAGAGTTGTGTAAGTGATCCTTTGACCTAAGATCACTATGGTACCTTTGTACATGGATTCATATTTTGATCCAGTTCTTAACTTGATTTTTTGATCATTGTATGGGGTATTCTAGATATGGTGAAGAGTACATTGAGGTTGTGAGTGATCAATAAAGGATCAGTCACTCCTAATAAGGGGAGCGAACATCCTATGTGATCTCATAGGTCGATGATTCGAAAGTTTTTGACCAATACAGGATGATAATTAGAAAAAGATTTTTAATATCTCATTAACTAAATCATCACCTTCAGATTGAGATACATAAAGATAAGTGATTAGATTTGATATATTTTCATACCCATAACTCATCTAGAATATTGTTTGACTAAAGGATTGAATTATATGGTAACTTGCCACTAAAGAATATTTTGATAATTTTTTATCAAAATTTTAAATCTTTTGAATAGTTATGATATATTACTAGATATCAATCTTAACTTATAAATTTATCAAAATTAAAAGAGTTTAATTCTGGAATCAATTTGGAAGAGTCCAAGTTGATTGGGACTCTTCGGGTGACCTAATCTTATCGGATTAGGGTTACGTCAAAAGTCTTGGTTCATTGCTAGCTAAATTTAGAACCCAATAGGTCACACACTTTGGGATTTCATCTTGGTCTGATCTAATTAGAGTTTAATATAAATTCTATGGGTTAATTTGATATGCTAGCACATTGTATTAACCCAAGTTTCTAAATTAGTTTAGATCAAAATGTTTAAGCTAGCCTAGACCAGTTGCCTTTGACCTAATAGGATTGGATCAATTTAAATTGGATCCTTATCCAAATTGAAACAATTTTAAGTGGAGAAGGACTCCTCTATGCCCACTAGAAGCCACACCAAAAATAAATGCCACCCCACCTCTTTTCAGTATGTGAAGTTGGAGAGTCCTTCTTCATGAAGGCTCTTAACTAATACGCATTGCCTTAATTTCTCAACTAGATATCCATTGATTTGTCACCAAAATTAAGTAAAATTTTTATGACATGTAGAAGAAGGAGAGTCCTTCTGTTGCAAGTATATCATGCATCAAAAATTTTACATGATGAATTTATTCACCATGTGAGAAGTCGGAGCGCCAAAGGTTGGCGCCCCTTCATCCCATGACACATCTCTTGGTCCCTTATTTATATGGGATGTCTCACATGGCTAGCTAATATGATTTTGGGTTGAAACCAAAGATTAGGAATGTGAAAATTATAAGAAAAAATTTGGAAAGAATTTGAGAAAAAGGCAAGGGAAAATTAAGTGGCAAAAGTTGTAAAAAGGGTGGTGAGAAATTTAGCAAGAGTTGCTACTATGCCCTAGGGTTTGGTTTTTTCATGTGTTAGAGCCAAAAATCAAATCTTAAATTATAAGATATCTGAAGAGTATCTTCTTAGCATAATTTTGGTGGCAAGCTTGGATGCGACTGGATTTTGGTGCGATCGTACCACAAGTTCGAAGCCGACAGTGTTCTTGAGAAGACAAGGTTGCCGCAGTGCACCGATTAGAAAGGATCTTGGTCAACTTTCATGTGGATCATTGTTGGAAGACTTCTACTTTAGAGTCTCGTAGAGAACACCATTGTCCCACTTCTTTCTTTTTGGTGAAAGTAAAAATTCTATCTCTTTTGCATGCTTGTTTTTGTTTTATCGATATCGATAAGGTGATTCTAGGATTTGAATTCTGGCTCGATAGTTTTATTTGATAAAGCTATAGATTTATTTGATTTTAAAATTTTAAAAATTATTTTTTATTACATGAACAGATTCCAATAGTGGTCTCGAGCCACTCTTGTTTGATTCGATCAAACAAGTGCAAAATAGTTGCATAGAATTGTTATTGATCATATATTACCAAATATGTTACATTGATTTTTAGCATTGATCTTTAATCTCAAAAAAATATTTTTGACTTTATATGTACCATTATTTTAAATTTTAATTATTAGAATTATAAATTTTTTGATAATTTAAAATTTATTTTATCATGGTAGCTTCATGCTTAAATCGATGTATGGTTAAGGATATTATGCATGCCTAATATGATTAGGGGTTGCTTTATTTTTCAATATGCTTTATTTTTCAATATGCTTGTCATATGTTATGACTTCTCATGCACCCTTATTTGAATTTTTGGCATGATTATATGATTGCTATTGTGATTTATGTTTACATGTCATATTGCATAATATATAGAGTACATTTTATGTAGATGTAGTTAGGATGTGCCGAGACCAGTTCAAAGTCCCTCTTAAAAATTATATTAAGTTGTAATGTTGAAATTTACTTTCAATTCAAAAGTCAAATTCTCTAGATCAATTGGTGTCGAGAAAAATATGAAAAATAATTTTTTAATTAGATCCATATGCTGGCCTGGCAAACTCTATTGGTATCTAAGAATAGCTATGGGGTGCCTCCCACCTACTGACCTAGTCAATTTGGTCTTATTGAATTTCAAACTTAGATTGATTGGTGATGTAAATACTACAAGGGCCTTCCTTCGAACTTGATCGATAGAGTATGTCCAAATCTTAGTGAGCTTGTTGTGCTATCCACAAGGCTTACTATAAAAATTGATATGATATTGATCAATTGTATTTTGATGCTTGTGGCATATTTTGAATAGTGTTGCTTTGTTGTGCTATCCATGAGGGCAGCATTATTTAAGTATGACCATATGGGATTGAAGGGTCAACTTAACTAGAACACTATAGTTTGTTGTGTTATCCACAAGGCTATATGTGATCTAAAGGTCAGAGAGAAAAATATTGAGAATTGTAGAAGTACAATCAGTAAAGAGTTACCTACACTTGAACTCATGAATACTTATTGTGCTATCCACAAGGTATTTGTGAGAAATAGGGATCTCAACCCACTAAGAAACATGAGTATGTTTTTCGATTTTTATATTTGAGGGCTATGAAGTTTGATAAAATAGTGGGACACACAATTAGATAAAAATCTTAGTCTAGTTATGAATGTCATCATGAGTCATCCACTTATATTGTGTTCTTGTTATTATAGATTAACTACACACATGGCATCCTCACTGTCACTTAGAGACATACTAGATGCAAACAAGTTGATCGGACCTAACTATGTCGACTAGTTAAGAAACTTGAGAATTATTTTCACTTAGAAAAAAATCTCCTACATTCTGGATACACCTGCACCAGATTTTCTTGGAAAAGATGCTTTCGAGGAGAAAAAGACCACCTACAAGATGTGGAAAGATAACAGTGTGACTGTCAAATACATCATGCTTGCCTCTATGAGCAACGAGCTTCAAGGCAGCATGAGGACATGGATGATCTCTCTATACTCCTTAATTTTAAGGAGTTATATGGAAAACAAAGTTAAACTTCTCGATATGAGATATCAAAGTAGTTGTTCCGTATTCGCATAACTGAAGGCACCTCTATGCAAACGTATGTCCTGAAGATGATTGATTTGATCACTTATCTGGGATAGCTGAATTTTACTATGAATGGTGAACTGAGCTAGGATTTGATCTTGCAGTCTCTTTCTGACTTTTTTTCTCAGTTTGTCATAAATTTTATCATATGAATAAATTGAACATCAGTTTGCCAGAATTGCTGAACATGCTAAAAACAGCATAGAGCCATTTCAAGGGTGAAAAGGCTCCAATACTTCTTGTTGATAAGATCGACAAAAAGAAGGCAAAGAAGGGTTCTAAGAAAAAGATGAACCCTATGTTGTGATCCAGGTGGTGTTCCCAAGGCCCAGGGGACCAAGGCTAAGGCCAAGGTCCATCATTCATGAGGGCTTCATGGAGACTCTAGGGCTAGTTGGGCCCTAGGTTGAAAGGCTGTGGGCCTTTCGGGTTCTTGAGGTCTAGGTTATGTGGGCCTCAAGGGACCAACTCTTTATGGGCCAGGTCTGGGCCCAGGAGAGGTAAGATTAGGTCGAGTCATGGGTGTACATGGGCTTGGGTTAACCTAATATCCCATAGAGTTGGTCAAGGGAGTTTTGGGTTTGGGTCACTTGACCCGGTGTTTATACATACATGTACTTGTATAGGTTTGAAAAAGCCAAAAAAATACAAGACTCTTTCTCCCAAGTCTCTCTCTCTCTTCTCCCTCTCTCTCCAGCAATTCTCCACACCCCAGGAGCAAGAAACCCTAGGGTTTCTTGCCGCTAGTCCATAAAAAGGAAAGAAAGGAAGGGAGGCGCTAGCCCCTTCCCCCTTGCAGCCACCTACCAGATCTGCTCTCTCCCTCTTTCAAGCATCCAAACACTAGGTACAGGACCTAGAATCTCTTGAGAAGAGGTTGGTACAAGTCCCATTCAGATCTGGAGTTGATCTGAGGTCGTTTGAGGCACGGGTGAGATCTCCATCAACAGATCTACAAAAAGGCTGCAGCAGGACAGATCTGTGAGGTCTGTCTCCATCTATCTTCTTCCCTATCTAGAATATCCTGATTCAAGATCTATAAATTGGAGGACCTCAATCCATGTCTGATCTGATTGGATACCCAATCTTGGATTTTTTAGAGGTGGTTTTAAAGACATTCTTCATCTAGAACGAAAGGCTGACGAAGAAGACAGCAACCAGGCTGATTTCATCAAGGGCCTTGGATCGTGTCCAGAAGTCTCCAGATTGATTTGTTGCTGGTTCCACTGCACCAAAGGTTTGTGGAAGGAGCCAGGATCGTGCTTCAATAGTTGGTATCACAGCCACAGTGGTCAGGAAGTGGTTCCAAGTGTGAGAAGTTGAAGATCCCAAGTGCTGAAAATTTTCAGCAAGGTACCATCAAGGTATATTCTACACTTCTTGAATTTATATTGCTTGTTTGGCTTGGATTCAGTCATGGGCAGCAATATGAAGGTCGAGTTCAAGAAGTTTGATGGCAAGAGAAATTTTTTCATGTGGAAAATTCAGGTGGAGGATCTTCTGGTGCAAGCAGATCTGGATCAGGCTTTGGATGAGAAGCCTGAGGGAATGACAGATAGACAGTGGGCATCGTTGGAGAAGAAAGCATGCTCGATGATCAGAGGATGTTTGGTGGATGCGGCGTTGTATTCGGTGCTGGAAGAAAAGACCCCGAAGGGCCTTTGGTCGAAGTTGCACACCATGTACATGGGGAAGAATATGTGCAACAAGCTGATGCTGAAGAAGAGGTTGTACAGTCTTCGGATGTAGGAGGGATCTGATGTGATTGGCCACATTCAGAGGTTCGACCAGTTGTGCACGGAGTTGGTGAATATCGGGGTGAAGCTGGATGAGGAGGACAAGTCTCTATTGCTTCTATGTTCGCTGCCCGGATCATATGATTCTTTGGTGACTACACTACTCTACGGCAAGGAAACTCTGGAGTATGAGGACATGGTCTCGATGTTGAGGTTGAATGAGCAGAGGGAAAAGTTGACCAGAGATCAGGCTCCCCAGGAGGGTTTGGCAGTAGGGGAGAGGACAGGTAGAGGCAGAGGCAGAAGCAAGTCCAGGGGGCAGTCCAAGTCCAGGAAGGGAAAGAAAGAGGTGAAATGCTTCAAGTGCAAAGAGTTCGGGCACTTCAAGCGAGAATGTCCACTATGGAAGAGCAAGAAGGGAGAAAGAAGTGGCTCAGAATCAGTGAGTGCAGTTGCTGGACAGCAGGTGGAGGATGATCTACTTGTGGTATCAGATGGTCACAGGCATTACATAGAGGAGTGGACACTAGACTCTGCATGCTCACATCACTACACACCACACAGGTCTTGGTTTGCGACATACACCAAGACAGATGAGGGATCAGTGACTCTAGGCGACAATCATCCTTGCAAGGTGGCTGGGATAGGGACAGTCAGGGTGAGGATGTTTGATGGGATTGTGAGGACATTGACAAATGTAAAGCACATCTCGGAGCTGGAAAAGAATCTGGTGTCACTAGGCTACTTGGAGCGCAGTGGATACAGCTTCAGTAGTAGGGCTAGAAGCGGAGTACTGAACATCTCCAATGGAGCTATGGTGGTGATGAGAGGCAGGAGGTTGGACAATAACCTCTATCGCATGGAGGGATCTGTGGTGACCGGAGAGTCTGATGCAGCAACTGCAGCACAGGACTAGCAGGGGGCTTACAGGATGTGACACTACCGCCTAGGCCACATGGGTGACAGGGGGCTGAGGGAGTTGAGCAGGAGAGGACTCATCTCTAATCTGGAGGATGGTGCTACAGGAGAGATCTGTGAGCCTTGCCAGATGGGAAAGCAGAGGAGAGTTCAGTTCAACATCAATACAGCCCGCAGTGCAGCCCCTCTGAAGTTAGTACACACGGATGTGTGGGGACCAGCCCCAGTTTCAGCTAGGAATGGGGCCAGATACTCATGACCCTGATTGATGATTTTTCAAGAAAACTCTGGATTTACTTCATGAGAGAGAAGTCAGAGGTCTTCACCAAGTTCAAGATCTGGAGAGCTGAGGTGGAGAAGGAGCAGGGGAGGAGCGTGAAGTGTCTGTGGTCAGATAATGGTGGGGAGTACACCAGCAGAGAGTTTCAGAACTACTGTGAGGAGTGTGGGATCAGGAGACACTTCTCAGTTAGGGGGACTCCACAGCAGAATGGGGTGGCCGAGAGGATGAACAAAATACTTCTGAAAAAGGCACGATGCATGAGGCTGCAGGCAGGGCTTCCACAGGCGTTCTGGGTTGACACAGTTGATGCAGCTGGTTACTTGGTCAATCGGTCACCTCACACCAGGTTGGATGGCAGGCTTCCAGAGGAGGTGTGGTCTGGGAAGACAGTTGGGCTGGGCCATCTACGGGTATTTGGGTGCACGGCCTATGTGCACATTGGAGCTGGTGAGCGGAGCAAGCTAGATGCCAGATCATGCAAGGCGGTGTTTCTAGGCTATCCACGAGGAGTCAAGGGATACAGCCTGTAGGATCCCTTGGAAAAGAAGGTCATCATTAGTCAGGATGTGACTTTTGATGAGGAGTCAGTCCTACGGAGGCGAGCAGGCATGGAGGAGCAGCAGGAGCTGGAGGAGGTCCAGCAGGGCACTGCTGGACACTTACCTCTTTGATTTTGCCTCTTGCAGGTACTACGGGAGGACATGACATTCAGGTGGAGAACCTACCTAAGATGTCTCCACAGGTGGAGAGGACTCGAACGGATGATCGAGGTGGAGAGGTCCAGCAGGAGCGAGCTGGATCGAGGACTGATATCGGTGTTGCCCTACACAAGCCCAAGAAGACCATCAGGCAACCGGACCGATATGGCTTCGAGGAGATGCTGAAATATGCCCTGGTGACAGCGAATGGAGACCCATATATGTATCAGGAGGCTATTGAGAGCCAGGACAAAGAGCGGTGGGTCCAGACGATGTCCGAGGAGATGCAGTCTCTCCACTAGAACCAGACATGACGATTGGTGCAGTTGCCACAGGGGAAGAGGCCCATTGGCTGCAAATGGGTCTACAGTCACAAGGAAGGGCCTTCAGAGCAGGGAGGTATCAGATTCAAGATGAGGTTAGTGGCCAAGGGATACTCCCAGAAGGAAGGCATCGACTTTAGCGAGGTCTTCTCTCCCATCATCAGACATACTTCCATCAGAGTGTTACTGAGCATTGTAGCAGCTCAGGATTTAGAGCTGGAGCAAATGGATGTCAAGACGGCGTTCCTCCATGAGCATTTGGAGGAGAGGATTTACATGGAGCAGCCACCTGGTTTCAGGGATCTAGGATCAGAGGTAAAGGTTTATTTGTTGTAGAAGTCGTTGTACGGGCTGAAGCAGTCGCCGAGGCAATGGTACAAGCGGTTCGACTCCTATGTGCGCAGCATTGGACTTTTCAGGTGCGAATTTGATCCCTGTGTTTATGTTCAGTCTCTTGAGGATGGTTCTAGGTTGTTCTTACTCTTGTATGTGGATGACATGCTTATAGCATGCAAGAGTAGGAAGGTTGTGTAGGATCTGAAGGCATCCTTATCTCGGAAGTTTGAGATGAAGGATTTGGGCCCTGCAAGGAAGATCCTAGGCATGGAGATCTTTAGAGACTGAGCCTGGAGGGTGCTGCATCTATCTCAGGGGGGCTACATACAGAAGGTCTTAGAGAGGTTCGGGATGAAGGGAGCAAAACCGACGGAGCTGCCACTTGCCGGTCACTTCAGACTCTCGAAGACCATGGTGCCACAGACTGAGGTGGAGGCTCAGGAGATGGAGAAGGTTCCTTATGCTTCAGGAGTTGGGAGCTTGATGTATGCGATGGTCTGTTGTAGGCCAGACATCGCTCATGCAGTGAGTCAGGTTAGCAAGTTCATGGCGCAGCCTGGCAGGGAGACTGGAGAGCTCTGAAGTGGATATTCAGATACTTGGCAGGATCAGTTGGAGTTGGCATCTGCTACGACAGTGAGGAGGTGCAATGGGATACTCTGACATGTCCAGAGAGGCTCAGGGGTTGATTGGCGGTTATGTAGATGCAGACTTCGGTGGAGATGTGGATACCCGGAGGTCTACGATAGGCTTCATCTTTAGCCTATATGGAGGTCCTATTTCTTGGAGATCAAGTCTGCAGCCTATCACGGCCCTATCCACTACAGAGGTGGAATACATCGGGCTGACAGAAGCAGCTAAGGAGGCAATTTGGCTGAAAAATTTGTTGACGGAGATGGGCCTTACTCAGGAGGCCGTTAGAGTGCACTGTGACAGCCAGAGTGTACTTCTATTAGCACAGAACTCAGTCTATCATGCAAGGACAAAGCACATCGATATTTGGTATCATTGGATCAGGGAGCTTGTGGAGGATGGTGAGGTGGAGCTGGTAAAGGTACACATCAAGGAGAACCCAGCTGATGCACTTACGAAGGTACTTCCACGGGATAGCTTTCAGAGATGTGTTGAGCTGATGCGGCTGATGGACAGAGTGAAGCTGGTTGAGGCCTTGGGACACCAAGGTGGAGATTGTTGTGATCCAGGTGGTGTGCCCAAGGCCCAGGGGATCAAGGCTAAGGCCAAGGTACATCATTCATGAGGGCTTCATGGAGACTCTAGGGCTAGTTGGGCCCTAGGTTGAAAGGCTGTGGGCCTTTCGGGTTCTTGAGGTCTAGGTTATGTGGGCCTCAAGGGACCAACTCTTTATGGGCCAGGTCTGAGCCCAGGAGAGGTGAGATTAGGTCGAGTCATGGGTGTACATGGGCTTGGGTTTACCTAATCTCCCATAGAGTTGGTCAAGGGAGTTTTGGGTTTGGATCACTTGACCCGATGTTTATATATACATGTACTTGTATAGATTTGAAAAAGCCAAGAAAATACAAGACTCTTTCTCCCAAGTCTCTCTCTCTCTTCTCCCTCTCTCTCCAGTAATTCTCCATGCCCCAGGAGCAAGAAACCCTAGGGTTTCTTGCCGCCAGTCCATAAAAAGGAAAGAAAGGAAGGGAGGCACTAGCCCCTTCCCCCTTGCAGCCGCCTACCAGATCTGCTCTCCCCCTCTTGCAGGCACCCAAACACCAGGTCCAGGACTTGGAATCTCTTGAAAAGAGGTTGGTACAAGTCCCTCTTAGATCTAGAGTTGATCTGAGGTCGTTTGAGGCACAGGTGAGATCTCCATCAACAGATCTACAAAAAGGCTGCAGCAGGACAGATCTGCGAGGTCTGCCTCCATCTATCTTCTTCCCCATCTAGAATACCCTGATTCGAGATCTATGAATTGGAGGACCTCGGTTCAGGTTTGATCTAGTTGGGTACCAGATCTTGGATTTTTTAGAGGTGGTTTCAAAGGTGTTCTTCATCTGGAACGAAAGGCTGACGAAGAAGACAGCAACCAAGCTGATTTCGTCAAGGGCCTTGGATCGTGTCCAGAAGTCTCCAGATCAATTCGTTGCTAGTTCCGCTGCACCAAAGGTCCATGAGAGGAGCGGGGATCATGCTCCAACACCCTAAGGCTGACATCTCCAAGAAGAAGGTGAAGAAAGTCTCCACCAAAAGTACTTGCTATCACTGTAGCAAGGAGGGTCACTGAAAGAGAAATTACAAGGAGTACCTTACAACTATGAAACCAACAAACATTGCTAAAGGTTTGTATGTGATACAAATTAATTTATCATTAAGTACTTCAATTTCAGATTCTTGGGTATTGGATACCGCTTGTAGCTCATACCTTTGCAAATTGTTGCAGTATCTACAGGAAATAAAGACTGAATAAAGGTGACTTCGAGCTGTTCGATGTTAGTAGAGAGTCCATTCAGGCCGAAGCCATAGGAACCAGAGTTTTGAAGTTGCCTTCGAGCAAAATTTTGGAACTAAAAATCTGTTATTATATTTCAAATGTTCTTAAAAATATTATTTCTATACCATTGTTATTGGAACAAGATTTTGAAATAAATGTAAAGAACAATGGTTGTTTTATATATTTTTCTAATGAATATTATGGAAGTGCTTTTATTGATAATGATCTTTTATTTCTTTTACTTAATGATAATGTATTTCATATTGATAATATGAAAAAAAGAAAGAGAGAGGATGTGAATGTCACATACCTCTGGCATTGCTGACTTAGCCATATAAATGAGTCAAGAATTAACAAGTTATTCAAAAATAAATTTTTTGATTCTTATGATTATAAATCATATAGAATTTATGAATCTTGTCTCATAGAAAAAATGATCAAGACTCCATTTACTGGATATGAAAAAAAGATGAGTGATATTTTGAATCTTGTACATACTGATGTATGTAGTCCAATGTCGACTCAAGCCAGAGGTGGATACTCTTACTTCATTACATTTACTGATAATAGGTCTAGGTTTAGATATGTGTATTTAATGAAATACAAATCTGAAATTTTTGATAAATTTAAAGAGTATCAAAGAATGGTTGAGAAACAAACTGGAATACTCTCTCAATGGACACCTTTTTATATTCCATAATTAAATAAAATAGAGAAAAAGAGGAATCTTACCTTATTAGATATGGTGCGGTCTATGATGTGTTTCACGAATCTTCTGATATCCTTCTGGAGATATGCTCTTGAGGCTGCAGCATATATTTTAAATAAAGTATCTTCTAAATCTATTTTTAGCACTCCATATGAAATATGGAAAGGAAAAAGACCCAATATTAAGCATCTTAAGATTTGGGATTGCCTGACTTATGTGAAAATAATTGATGGACATAAGCTGGATGCTAGATCAGAAAAATGCACATTTGTAGGTTATCCCAAGGAAAGTATAGAATACTATTTCTACAATCCTACTCAACAAAAGATGTTTGTTGGTAGGCATACTATTTTCTTGGAGAAAGAGTTTATCAAAGAAAGAGGTAGTGGGAGGTCTGTCAAACTTGATGAATTTCAAAACCTACAATCCATTCATGATTCACAAAATGGTTCTCAACCAAATGTGCCCATTGTTGAGGCACAGCCACTATACACACCTCCTCTCTGAAGGTCGAATAGAGTGCGTATTGTACCACTCAGATATGGGTTTATCATTAAGAATGACAATACATCCCACATCATTGAGAATAATGATCCCACGACCTATTCGGAAGCTGTCATGAGTAGTGACTCTGACAAATGGCTCAATACCATGAAATCTGAAATGGACTCATGTATACCAACCAAGTTTGGACTTTGGTTGATGCGCCTGAGGGTGTGACCCCAATAAGCTGCAAATGGGTCTTCAAAAAAAAGATTGGAGCAGATGGCTAGGTAGTGACCTATAAGGCCAGGCTAGTGGCAAAAGATTTCAGATAAAAATAAGATGTTGATTATGAAGAAACTTTTTCGTCGGTAGCCATACTCAAGTCTATTCGGATAATGCTTGCTATTGCAGTATACCATGACTATGAGATCTGGCAGATGGATGTCAAGACTGCCTTCCTCAATGAAAACCTTGAGGAAAAAGTCTATATGATCAGCCAAAGGGATTTATCTCTAGTGAGAGAATAAATCAGGTATGCAAGCTGAATAGATCTATATATGAATTAAAACAAGCATCGAGGAGCTGGAACATCCATTTTGATGAGATAGTCAAATCGTTTGGCTTCATCAAAAATATGAATGAACCTTGTGTGTACAAGAAGACTAGTGAGAGTGCTATTGTCTTCTTGGTGTAGAAGACATACTGTTCATTGGGAATGATATCTCGATGTTGCAATCGATCAAGATTTGGCTATCATAAAAGTTTTTCATGAAAGACTTGGGTGAAGCATCCTATATACTTGGGTGAAGCATCCTATATACTTGGTACAAAAATGAGAACAAAGAAATATAAATGTAATTAAGCTAAAATAAAACTACTTAATATAAAGTAAAAAAATAAAGGTACAGTACTTAAATGATGGAACAAAGAAATAAACAAAATCTTAAAGTACTTTAACTAATTAAATAGCATATAATCGCTTCGTTGTTTACTTCACGACTGCACAATAGATTGTACTACAATTTTAGTACAACCTTATAACATGTTACAAATGGTATTTCGATTGTTTACTCTGATTGATCCATTGTTTACTTCATAATTTTTATCAATCTTAGGGTTGTTTATCCTTAAAAGACTGATCTGTTGTTTACTTCACAGCCTCGATAGCATTCTGGTTGTTTACCATCGTGCTACAGTAACATACTACAGTGCGCAACAGTACTGCACAGTATTTTTACTACAGTACTGCATAGTGCATATGCTACAGTAATTAGCTACAGTACAGCTACAGTAAAAAAATAGTAACTATGAACAGTAATAAGCTTAAACGTAAAGAAAGCTTAAAATCTAATTAACAACAGTAAAATAAAAGAAAAATAAGCTTTATTTACAAAAGCACACTTATATGAAGTCTGATGAAATTAAAATAGACACCTTACAAGCTTATGTACACTAATCAAGCTTAAACAAACTTAAATACAAACCACAAGCACTAATATATGCTAATATATGAGTAAACACATCATAAGCACACTTATTTACAAAAACTCACATGGGTTATGGCTCAAATGATAGAGAACCAAGGTTTCTGTGGAGGAATCTGTGAAAGAAGTGGATGGGATAAATTTTTAATGGAGGAAGGGAAGTGATGTTGGTGAAAAAGAGTTTTATAATGAAGAGGTGTGAAGCTTATATGGAGAAGATGAGAGCTTTATGGAGAAAACGGAGGGATGAAGAAGCTTAATGGAGGATTGAGAGGAAGAAGATGAAGGATTAGAAGAGAAGAGGAGAAGGGAGAATGGAGAAAAGAAAGAGGGATCCTGTCATCAAAATCGAACCCCTCTCGGCCTTATCTCTCCATGCTCGGCCTCCTCCTAGACAAAGGCACTGATCGTTATTTATAGATGAGTTGCAAAACTATGCAGACTTGAACTTGTTTTGAATCTGAGCGGACTTCACTTATTTTGAAATCTGAAAGTTTTTGAAAGTCAGACCCAAAGTCAGAACTTAATTAATTTTAAGTCTGATTTTCTGTAACGTACAGTGTCAGAAATCTTCTTGTAGATAAATAGTGACAGTGTTAAAAATTTTTCTGTAGCTTTTTTGTTATCTTTGAATCCTGGTGTAGACTGGCTTTTGAGGATGAACCAGCTTCGAGAATAGTAGTAGTGGTTGTCTCAAGAACATAGTAGTAATCATCTGGTTGTAGAAGTGGCTAAAAAAACTACTAGATTGTACCTGCAAAGAAAACTTTTCTACCAAAAGATTGGTAGAGGGTTAGTAATTTTTTTTTTCGAAAGAACATTCTAGTTCTTATTTTCAGATGATAGGTGGTGAAGTCATCTTCAATCATATATACTTCTTCCGCTTCTTCCTTTATATTTTGATTTTTGAATGATGCTCTAGAAGTAGATGCTCCTGAATTTTGTAGCTCATAATTTTTTCCAAAATATTTTTCATAGATTTTCTTATAAGGAGATGGAGCTTTTTCAAGGGCTTCTTCAGCAGTTTCTATATAGACGAGTCCATTGGTAGTTGGATTGGATAAAAATTTGAAGTTTCACTTGAAGCTCTTTATAATGTAAATCCTTGAATTATTGGGTCTTCATCGAATAAAATCCATCTTTTGATGTATATTTTTTTGCTCAAGAATTTTGAAAACTGATCAGCTTTTATGTTCAATTCCCACTTTAATATCCAAGGATGATCTGTCTCAGTGCAGAATCTCATCAGGTTGATGTCATCAATACTGTGATATCTTTTGAGAACTTCATATTTCATATCTTCAGAAAGTATGTCTGGGATTATTCCAAATTTGAGTCACCAATGATAGTAGAACCAGATAGGCAGAATTGCTCAATATTTGAATTTTATGAACCATGAATGTCTGTATTCTAGATTTTGAATATAAAGAAAATTGATCCAAGCTTTCTGATAATCCCAATAGCTGAATTCTTTATCTCCATAGTTTCTTATGCTCAAGGTCTTAGTAGAATTGAGGTTCTGCTCTAGACCCAATCTTTCAAAGAGAAGACCTTTAGTATGAGGAGTTTAAAGTAAGCAATCTCACCATTCTGCTGATAGTTATGACGAACATGTATGCTTTTGGTTTGAGTCAGAATTTTTTCATGATAAACTCGATCTTTTTCTCCTATCTTAGGAATATGAAAGTTTTCTTTTGGAAGAATTTTTATTAGGTCAAGGATATTGAGGTTTAAATCATGTACTTCCAAAGGAAAAAGGTTTTCTTCTGATTTGAACATATAAGGATTTGGATAGTATGGCTCTCTGGTAGAGGTAGTATAAGTTTTGGGTGTTCTATAATTCTAAGATTGGCTTACCTGATCCTTCTCTTTGAAAAATTGATCTTTTGGAGATTGAATTCCAAAATATGCTTTCCTGTAAAAGTATGGCGGAATCAGTTCATAATATTCGGTTGCAACTAAGAAAGTATTCTCTTGTAGATATAGATGATTAATTAGGGACTTTATAGCCTTTTCAAAGTCTTTCTTCTGATTGAATATATGAGATCATCATGTTTCATTAAATTATAAATATTTTTCTAAAGAAAGTTGTGGAATAAGACAAGATGGATAATTTCGCTCTTTACCCCAGTTTTTGTTAAATTTTATATTTTTATCAAAAAAATATGGATCTGAGTGTTTTAGTAGAATTGAGGATTCATAATCCAGACCTTTCGCTTGCTAGTCTCCTTTTGTCATCTTATTTAAATATTTTGATTTTAAGATTCTTTTATCATTCTAGATGATTTTTCCAAATTTAAACTTAATGATTAATAAGGTCAATGATTTTTGGTAAGTACCATATAGAAGTCAACAGCAAACTAAAACATTCCTAAAAAAATTTTAGGTATTTCTTATTTAAGAGTTTATCAGCTAATTCTAAGACTTGATCTAATGGGAGTATGATGTTATAATCTAGTTGGATTTTAATTTGAAAAGGTTCTATTGCCTTTTCTGGTAGTTTGAGTTTATTTCTTATTATTGTCCTAAAGAATATTTGTAGTTGCTTATATTGTTGCCTATCATGGATATATAGAATAATAAAATAAGCAAAAAGAAGAAGAATTTATATTTGATCAACATCTGGAGTTATATCAAATTTAAAATAACTTTTAGCTCCATAAATTCTTTTCAATATATTTCTTGGAATCGAAGTGTCATATTTTATCCGATGCAATATTTTATATAAAGATTTATGATTATTAATTAATCTTAACTTTCTTCTTATTCTTTTATGATATTTGAGTTTTGTTTTTATATTGTTTTTGCAGGATAATTCTTGTACATATTTTGGAAGCTTTTCAGAATTATAGCAAATCTTAAATAATATTCTCTGGTTGCCTTGTATAATGATTTCTTTTTCTATAACAGTAAAAGGTTTAAAATAGGTTAAGAAAGGGTTTTCCAATATGACTCCTTGTTTTAAAGTTTTAACTAATAAAAATGATATTTTAATACAAAGTTTTCCTATGCATATTTAGACTTCAGAGATCTTATGGTTTATTTTCAAAATTTTCCCTTCGGTAATTTGGAGATTTTGATTAATTTTTTTAAAATATCTTAAAGGAATTAAGTTTTGTCTAATATAATTTTTCTCAGCACCTGAATCTATCAAAGCTTCATGTTTAAAGTAATATCCATCTTTTAGTTTTAATAAAATATCACAGATCCATTTTTCATTTAGTTTCTTTTGAGTTCTTAGCTTCTTAGGAGTCTTTCGAATTTGCTTATCAAACTTTCTTTTGGATTTTATATATTTCTTTTTATGTAATTTATTTACTTGAAATTCAAATTTATAGCTAAAATCTTTTAAATCATAAAGATCATTTCTTCCTATTCTTTTGTATAACTTTATAAATTGATCTCTGTTCAATTCAGGTCTAAAAAGAATTACTCTATCTCTTAAATTAACTTTTAAACTTAAAGGAGATAGTTCTAAAGAGAATTTTTTTAAGCCTAATATAGCGAAGTAAATATCTCTATACCATCTAAACTCAACTAAATTACTACTCCTAAGACTACTTAATTCATTATTAATACCTTTCTGAATACTATTTATAATATTAAAAAGATAATCTAAAGGATTGTCGACTTTAGATTTCTTTGAAACAACATCTAAGTTAATAGAGAAGATTTTCCACCAATCTTCCAATAAGTGATTTATCATTGTTTTAGTAACTAAAATTTGTAAATAAATTTGAACCTTACATGCTTTCAAGTGTAATTTTGCCAGTTGACCACAATGATAATCTGTAAGCCCATCAGAGTTCCAATTAAGAGTTTTTCTTAGAAGACCAATAGTGAATAAGTTATCAGATGTCTCTATCAACTATGAATCCACTAACTCTGATCTTAGATAATAATGTATTATCTCAGAGATTATTGGTTTATCTTTGGTGTTTTTTGAGATATTCAATTTACTAGCTATATTTTCTTTACTATTCTTATCTTCAGGGTTTCCTAAGACTAAAAGTTTATTAATTCCTATAGGAGTACTAATTCTTAAGGAACTACTAGTTCCTATATCCTTAGGAGCATATGAAATTTCACAAATTTCTTTAGATGTAGGGATTAAAATAGATCTACTGGAAGACGGTGACTGATTCAAAGATTTGAAATCAGGTAGAGAATCTGGTTTGATCTTTAAATCAAATAGATCACATGTAGAAGCACACAAATCCAATGTAGAAGCATTTTCTTCAAGTATTTCATCATAAGGAGTTTTATTAGCTTGGTTCAAAATGATTTTATTTAAATCTTTCAGAAACTCCTTTTCTAATTGTGTTTCTGAAGGGTCAGGTGTTGAAGGTTCCTTAATCAGATCCAAATATTCTTTCTCAGTGATCTCCTCAATGACTTTATTTTCAATTGGTACCTTTAATTTACTGATGCCTAGACTTGACTCATCAGATAAATATATAGAGTTTAGGTTAGGTTCAGTATCAGGATCATAGACAATCTCAACGATCCCATCAGATTTTTCAGATAAATCATTTTTAGTTTCAATTTCTAAGAGATTGGGTTTAGCATATATTTTTATGGGAAAATCATCAATCAAATTGGGTATAATATCTATCTTTATAGAAAAGTCACCAATCTTCACTAATGAATTATCAGAATAATCCCAATCAAATTCAGATTTTTTTTTCAGTTTCTAGAAGGCTATCAGTCTATGTTTTTTCAAGATTGAGAAAATGATTCATGTAATTCTGTCATTCCTTATCCTGATCTAAATACTCAAAAATCTTATCAGAAAGAGTTTCTTTATGATCCTTAGTTATTTCTTTCAGCAGACTGGTGCTTAATTCCTTTGGAGCAGTCATTGGCTTACAAGATTTTGGAGTAGCCTTTAAGTCTTCAGTAAACCTTTTAGTAGGCTTTTGGCATCTCATTGGCTGAATATGTACCTTATCTTTCTTAGATGGAGATATCATCCATTTTTGGAAAAGAACCTTAATTCCAAACTTTTGATATTTAGGGTTAATATTTTTCAAATTTTTAGGATAATACTTTATAAACCAGTCAAAGAAAGGAATATTTCTCTCTTCAATCTTCGTTTGGGTAGACCATACTTCTCTTATGAAATCTCATTTTTTCTTATTATATATCCTATAAAATCATGTTTTTTTTTTTGATTTTTTCTAGAATTAAAGTCTATACTAAGTAATTCTCTATCTATCTGAAAATCAGCTATTCTTAAGTATCTATCATCTAAATATGTATCAAATATATCTTTAACAACTAGTCTAGCTATTCGTTTTACATCTATTTTAATATTACCTGAGGATCAAATGAAGTTCTTATTTTAAGTTCTATACTATAATCATCTAACTTATCTTCTAACTCCTTAATGGTTACAGTTTTTCTATTCATTTTGCCTTGTCTAGATCTTTTTGAATTAAAAGTGATATTTTAACAATAGGATAATTTATAATGTGGATTGTTGGGTATAAAATAACCCTAGTCGAAGTTCGTAAGAGGCCGACCCTCCCAGGGCTCTTCCGACTTTCGACCTTGTATGGCATTTTTTTGAACTTCCCCGACCGTCCGAGCTTCCACAATACCATCCGGACTCCTCCAGCAGTCGACCTTCTATAGTGTCCTCCAGATTTCTCCCACGGACGAACTCCTATCGTGCCATCCGGACTTCTCCAATAATGAGCTCCTCCATTCATCTACCAGACTGCTCCAAATACTCTCTGGGCTTCACTATCAGCTGATTTTCTACAGTGATCAACTACTCTCCGAATCTCTTCCAAACTTCTTCCTGCCATGATCGACTTCACTCCGAGCTTCTTTCGGACTTCATCAATATTCGAGCTTCTCCAGCAGTAGGACTTCTATAGTAACCAGACTCCATCCAAGTTTCTACGATGGTCGACCACCTTTCAAATTTTATCCAAGCTCCTACAAGAGTCGGACTCAGTCCGAACTTCTACAGTGGATGGATCCCAGACGAACTTCTACAACGGACGGACTCTACCAGCCGGATCTCTACTCTGAATTTCTATTGCAAGCGGACTTCATCCGAGCTTCTACAATAAGAAGCCTCCATCCGAGCTTCCACGGCAATCAATCTTTATCCGAGCTTCTACAGTAAGCGGCCTCCTTCCAGACTCCTACAAGAATCGGACTCTGTCCGAACTCCTACAATAGAACTGAATCCCAGACTCCTCCAGCGGTCAACCTTCCATAGTGTCCTCAAGACTCCTCCAGCAGACGAACTTCCATAATGCCTTCCGAACTCCACTATCGATCGACCTCCTGCTGGATTCCTCGTGAAATCGGACCTCTCCAGCGGACGGTCTTCAGACAAGCTTCTACATCAGACAAATTTCATACGGACTTCTCTAGCAATCGGACTCTTGTTGGACTTTTTCAACAGAAAGTCTCTGTCCGAGCTTCTACAGCAGATGACTTTCGCCTGCAGCATCAGCACCCGACAACAGTGGACTCGTCAGCAACCTCGAAAATATCCGAGCTTCTCTTAGATTGCTGAGACAGAGAGCCATTCTGCTCCGTCAGACGTCCCAGCTGAGCTTCAGTCATCCAGCTCGAACTCTCTAGCAAGTTACAACAACGGACACTACCCCACTCTCTGTAACAAATTCCATATGGCCCCACCACTCTCTGGCAAGTCACGACAATGAATATCACTCCACTCTTTGTAACAGATTCCATATGGCCCCACCACTCTCTGGCAAGTCGTGAGAACGGATACCACTCCACTCTCCGTAACAAACTCCACGTGGCCCTGAACGGCACACTACCAGGCAGTTACGGACATCGCTGTCAAGTGGTTATGCTCCCCCATCTATAAAAGAGATCCCCCAGATACGTTCTCCTCTAAGCTCTAAACTCTATCTCGAAACTTTGCTAAAATTCCATTTGAGTGTTCCATTTCTGTTGAAGCAGAGTACTGACTTGAGCATCGGAGGATCTTACCGGAGTACCCCCAACTCCAGTTTAGACTTCCCTTGCAGGTCCCGACGGTGGTCGCGATCCCCTCGACTCCAGCTTCTCCGACGTCGGTGGAATTCTGTACCAATAGAATTGGCACTAGAGGAAGGGCACTGTGTCTTCGCAGGACCTTTGTTCTTAAAAGAGTACTCAATGGGACTATTTTCGATCATCTTCTTCGATATTTTCTTCCTCTTCTCCTACCAGATCCCCACCTGATGCCTCCCCGAAAGGCATCCACTAGGCAATCTACGGCCTCTGTGGCCAGATCTCAGCGAGATCCGCAAGCTCTGGTCTCGTCTCCAGTTTTTCAGGCTCCTCCTCCTCTGACAACGGCAGTCTGCATGGAGTAGTTCGATCTGCTGGTTCAACAGGTCAGGGGCCTCACCGAAGCAGTGCAAGCCATGCAGCAGCAACAGCAACAGCCGTAGGCATCTGTGCAACTGGAAAGAGCATCATCGAAGTTTCAGAATCCAGCGATTGGGCGGGCCACTTGGGCCAGTCGCCCTGTCTTCCCCGAAAAGAAGAAGCAGAGGGCGGAGAGCCCTCTGTCTGATCACGATTCCACCCCCGGAGGGTCCCTACCTCCGTTCTGCCAGAAGACCCTCAAGACTCACAGTCGAGAGGATCTCTTGGATCAAAGGTTTTGGAAGATGAATCGATGGATTGAAGAGCTCCACCACACTCCTCTTGCTTACGGTGAGGATATCTGTACTGATCCTCCTTTCTCTCAAATGATTATGCAGGAACCGATCCCGTCGAACTTCAAGCTCTCCCAATTTGAGAGCTACGACGGGACCTCGGATTCGGTTGACCATCTGGAGGCCTTCCGGACAATGATGCTACTCCATGGCACGCCAGACACCATCTTGTGTCGAGCTTTTCCATCTACCTTGAAGGGAGCAGCAAGAAACTGGTACTCGGCACTGAAGTCGGGTACTATCTTCTCTTTTGATCAGATGAGCCACCAATTTGCTGCTCATTTCATCAGCAGCCAACGTCTCCGGAGAGGTTTGGAGTCCCTCATCAACATCAAGCAAAAGGAGAGAGAATCCATCCGAACTTACGTCAACCATTTTAATACCACTGCATTGGAGGTCCGAAACTTGGACCAATCAGTTGCAATAGCCGTCCTGAAGAGCGGTCTTCAAAAGAACGATCTTCTATTTTTCATGGAAAAGAAGTATCTCAGTGATTTCACTGATTTGCTGGCTCGAGCTGAAGGATATGCCCGAGCAGAGGAAGCCTTCAAGCTGAAGGACGAGGAGGCCGCGAAAGAGCGGCAGGCGGGTGACTCCAGCAAGCCCGCAGCTAAAAAAAGATCGAGTGAAGCTCGACCACGTTCTCGAACTCCTTTCAGACACAAGCATATTCGCACTCCTCCCCGAGCTCATAGGCAGAGGACCCCAGACCACAGAGTTCGACAGAGCTCTCCCCCAGAAAGATTTCACAGCTACACCCCTCTCAATGCTCCAAAAGCTCAAGTGCTGATGGAGGTCAGAGAGCAGCTACCAAGGCCGGAAAGGATGCGCACACATCCTGAAAAGTGCAACCCTAATAAGTTCTGCCTCTATCATCGTGACCATGACCATGACATGGAGGAGTGTATTCAGCTCCGAGACGAGATCGAGGAGCTCATCAGACGAGGTCGGCTCGACAGATTCATCCGACACCGGCCTGAAGGTAGGGAGGATCGACCGAGGGCTCTACCACATCCAGAGCCACCAAGGAGGGAAGAATAGCCTGAAGATCGACCTCCAATCGGGATCATCAACACCATCTCTGGAGGACCCCGACGGAGAGCAACCAGTGGATCGGTCGGACCGCCCAAGCGGCAGAGGACTGAAGAATCTATAACCTTTACTGAAGAAGATGCCAAGGAGATTCAATTCTCCCATAATGATGCAGTTGTAAACTATGATGTACGTCGCATTCTTGTTGATAGTGGAAGCTCTGCCGATATTTTGTTTTACGATGCATTCTCAAAAATATCCATTCCGAATGGTCGATTAAGGCCAATAAGCTTCCTGTTGGTAGGGTTCACTGGCGATGCTATGCCAGTGGAAGGAATAATAACTTTGACCGTGGTTTCAGGTCGGTACCTGAAACAATCTAGGGTGCAAGTGGATTTTCTGGTAGTAAGGATGCTGTCTGCCTACAATGCAATCTCAACCGACCTGGCCTTAACGCCCTCCAAGCTGTGGTATCGACCTACCATTTGAAATTAAAATTTTCTACTAGCCAAGGGGTCAGAGAGGTCAGAAGAGATCAAGTCCTGGCAAGACACTGCTATAACATAGCCCTACAAAGAAATGGTCAGTCTGACCCCTATCCGATTGTTGGACTAGACACCCGCGATGACCTTACTGAAGAACGGGGTGAGTCGATTGAAGATCTTGTCTCAATTCCTTTGAACGATGGGAATGAGGAGCATGTGGTGAAGATCGGCTCCAACCTGAGAGAAGAGGTACGGACACAACTCATCAATTTTCTACAAAAGAATGTGGATGTTTTTGCTTGGGTTCCGACGGACATACCGGGGATTGATGCGAAAGTCATGGAATACCATCTAGCTGTTGATCCCAAACATCGGTCGATGAAGAAAAAAATCCGAGGTCATGCACCGAAAAGGTAAAAAGCAATAGCTGAGAAAGTTGATAAACTTCTGAAAGTCAGATTCATCAGAGAAGTCAACTACCCGAACTGGGTCTCCAATGTGGTTCTCGTCAAGAAGGCGAATGGCAAGTGGAGGATGTGTATAGACTTCAAAAAGTTAAACAAAGCTTGCCCAAAGGATAGTTACCCTCTGCCCAGAATTGACCAATTAGTGGATGCAACCTCGGGCCACGAGCTTCTCACTTTCATGGATGCATTTTCTGACTATAATCAAATCAGGATGGTACCAGAGGATGAAGAAAAAACTGCTTTTATTACTAACCGTGGTCTTTATTGTTACAAGATCATGCCTTTTGGCTTCAAAAATGCAAGGGCGACCTATCAACGGCTGGTGAACAAGATCTTCAAAGAGCAGATCGATCGCAACATGGAGGTCTACGTAGACGACATGCTTGTAAAAAGTAAATCCTCAATGAACCATGTCGCTGATCTTGAGGAGACCTTCAGCATCCTTCAAAAATATAAGATGAAGCTGAACCCAGCCAAGTACGCTTTTGGAGTAACCTTAGGAAAATTCTTAGACTTTATGGTATCGAAGCGTGGGATCGAAGCAAATTCGAAAAAGATTCGTGCCATCCAGGAAATGACCATCCCGAAGTCAATAAAGGAAGTCCAGCGCCTCACTGGGAGAGTAGCAGCTCTGAATTGCTTCATCTCAAGGTCGGCCGAACGGTGCCTACCTTTCTTTCAGACTCTCAAGCAGCCGAAGAACTTCTGTTGTACCATTGAATTTCAGCAAGCGTTTGAAGAATTGAAGAACTACCTTGGCTCACCTTCGCTATTGGCAAAGCCTGAACTCAGAGAGGAGTTATTCTTGTACCTAGCGGTCTCCCCTGCGGCTCTCGCAGCAGTTCTGGTTAAGGAAGAAGCAAAAATTCAACGACCGATCTACTACATAAGTCGAGTATTGAGAGATGCCGAAATCAGATATACTAAGTTAGAGAAACTAACTTATGCCTTGTTGATTGCAGCTCGAAGGCTCGGACCTTACTTTCAAGGGCACACCATAACACTGCTCACCGACCAGCCGATTAAGGTAGTTCTGCATCGAGCGGATACTTTCGGAAGGATAACGAAATGGGCAGTCGAGCTCATGGAATTCGACATCAACTATTGACCTCGGCCGGCAATAAAAGCTCAGATATTAGCAAACTTCATAGTGGAATGCACTATCCCAGAAGAAGCCGAACTTGAGCGAAGTGAAACTGACAACCCAGGGCTCTAGCCGAACTCCCCTGAGGAAAGAACGGATCTCCCTGATGGTTTTTGGGCTCTCTATGTGGACGGTTCCTCCAACATGTTAGGTGCGGGTGCGGGCCTAATCTTGATCAATCCGGAAGGAATTATCACGGAGTACACGCTGCGCTTCGAATTTCCTGTGACAAAAATAGAGCAGAATATGAAGCTCTGATTGCAAGACTGAGGATCGCCAAAGAGTTAGAAGTAGATCGGCTCTAAGTCTACAGTGACTCCCAATTGGTGATGGGATAAGTTAGCGAAAACTATGAAGCTCGGGAGGACAGTATGGCCAAGTATCTCAAAAAGGTAAAAGAGATCATCCCTGTCTTCGACAGCTTTGACATCAAGCAGATTCCAAGAGTAGAAAATACCAGGGCCGACCTTCTCTCCAAGTTGGCTACACTGGCTCCGACTGAACTGCCCAAGGAAGTCTTCTTCGAAGTTCTGAAGTGCCCAAGTACAGAAGAACCATAGCTTGTAATGGAGATCAGCCATGAGCCCAGCTGGATTGACCCGCTAGTTGCATACCTCAAAGATGGGGTTCTTCCTCATGATGCAAAAGAAGCTCGGAAGCTTAGGAACCAGACCTCCCGATATATCCTTTACGAAGATAAGCTGTACAAGAGATCGTACTCTTTGTCCCTTCTAAAATGTCTCCGACCTTCTGAAGCCGACTTTGCCTTATGGAAGGTACATGAAGGAGTCTGCGGAAGTCACCTAGGGGCCAGATCTTTATCTCACAAACTGCTCCGACAAGGTTATTACTGGCCTACAATGTACCATGACTCCATCGAATATGTCAAAAAATGTGATCAGTGTCAGAGATACGCGAATATACAAAGATAGCCCGCCTCCGAACTTACACCCTTGAGTGCCCCATGGCCGTTCGTACAATGGGGGATGGATACTTTGGACCTTTTTTCATGGTATTCGTGCAGCAAAAGTTTCTCCTGGTAGCAATTAACTACTTCACCAAGTGGATCGAAGCCGAACCTTTGACGAAAATCACAGAAGTTAAAGTACAGGACTTCATCTAGAAGTCTATCATTTGTAGGTTCGGCTTATCCAGAACTCTCATTACTGATAATGGGCGACAATTTGCTGGAGCAAAGTTTGCTAAATTTTGTGAGGACTTAAACATCTCCCATAACTTCACGTCAGTAGTCCATCTGCAGGCAAACGACGAAGCCGAGGTGACTAAAAAGACTCTGTTGCAAGGAATCAAGGCGAGACTTAAAAAGGCAAAGGGAACTTGGGTAGATGAGCTTTATCATGTGTTATGGGCATACCGAACTACCCAAAGACTGCCCACGGGGGAGACCCTCTTTGCCTTGGTCTTCGAAACAGAAATCGTTATCCCGATTGAACTCAAGCTTCCATCGGCACGAGTTGTAGCATTCGATGAGCAGCGCAACTCACAGGATCTCAAGGCCAACCTCGACTTGTTAGAAGAAAAGCGGGAGACAGCTCAAGTTCGGATGGAAGCCTACAAGCAGAAAGCAGCCCGCTACTACAACTCCCGGATCAAGAGCAAAGCCTTCAGAGCGAGGGACTTAGTACTTCGACGAGCCACTGTTTCACAACCTCAAAACCAAGAGAAACTTTTCCCAAATTGGGAAGGCCTGTATGAAGTCAAGGAGGTAGTCCGGCCCGAAACATACTATCTAAAAGAGCTTGGAGGAGCAGACCTTCCGCGACTATGAAATTTGAAAATTTTATGAATGTATTATCGATAACTTTGCCTTAAATAAAAATTTCATATTCGCATATATTTTCTTTTGGCATGAGCTTATAACGATGAGGAGTAGCTCCTTCAGACAATCGAAATTAAGCGTGTCAGGAACAAGAGGAGAACCTCATCCCGACACGAACGAAGGCTCGATTATTTAGAGATCGAAAGGGGGGAGAGGCCCTTGCAACGGCCCTTATGTGCCCCCACAACCATGTTAGGAACAAGAGGAGAACCTCATCCTAACATGAGCAAGAACGAAGACCCGATTATTTAGAGATCGGAAGGGGGGGAGACCCTTGCAACGGCCCTTATGCGCCTCCACAGCCATGTTAGAAACAGGAAGAGAATCTCGTCCTAACATGAGCAAGGTCGAAGGTCCGATTATTTAGAGACCGGATGGGGGGAGAGGCCCTTGCAATGCTTCTTATGCGCCCCCACAGCCATGTTAGAAACAAGAGGAGAACCTCATCCTAACATGAGCAAGATCGAAGGCTCGATTATTTAAAGACCGAACGGAGAGAGAGGCCCTTGCAACAACCTTTATGCACCCCCACAGTCATGTTAGGAACAGGAGGAGAACCTCATCCTAACATGAGCAAGATCGAAGACCCGATTATTTAGAGACCGGATGGGGGGAGAGGCCCTTGCAACGGTCCTTATGCGCCCCCACAGCCATGTTAGGAACATGAGGAGAACCTCATCCTATCATGAGCAAGGTCGAAAGCCCGATTATTTAGAGACCGGATGGGGAGAGAGGCCCTTGCAACGACCCTTATGCACCCCCACAGCCATGTTAGGAACAGGAGGAGAACCTCATCCTAACATGAGCAAGGTTGAAGGTCCGATTATTTAGAGATCGGATGGGGGGAGAGGCCCTTGCAATGGCCCTTATGTGCCCCCACAGTCCTGTCGGGAACAGAAGGAAAATTTCATCCTAACATGAGCTGAAATTGACTGTGTTGGGAACAGGAGGAGAACCTCATCCTGACACAAACGAAGACCTGGTCGTTCAAGACCGAATGAGGAGAAAAGCCTTCTCAATGGCTCCTCTACACCCCTACAACCCCATTAGGAGCAGAGGAAAAACCTTCGTCCAAACATAAAAAAAGAGGGAGAGAGAAAAAGAGAAAGCGACGAGCTATGCCAGAGATAAGGGAGAAACGAACTACATCAAAAACATAAGGAATCTCATCCCAACGAGGAAGGAGACTCTTGTCAAAAACTCCTAGTCTCTAAGGGGGAACCCAACACTGGCAGGATAAAATAGACTTCCTTAAGGTAACGAGAAGTTCGGGCCCCCAAGCTCGAGCATCGGGAGGAAGTGTCAAACTCGAATGGCCTTGAAAAGACCTTCGATTAGGAACAAAAAAGGGCGAATCAACACAGTGATGATCACGAACCTTCAAACAACGTCGACATCGAATAAGACAAAAGACAAAAGAGGCTCGGTAAACGACAACTTAATGCAAGAATAGACAAGGTAATGAAAAAATTCTTTTTTATTTCATTAGTAAAGTGTGCATTACAAAGCCTTTGAAGGCCAAAAAAAAAAGAGAAACAACCAGAAAAGAAAAGAATACATGGAATAAAAGGTAAAAAAACTCTAAGGAAGCTCGGCTTCTTCAGATGTCGGACTCTCGGTTTCAGCCATTGTCAGGGATTGCTTTAAGTTCTCAACTTCTTCTTTCAGTCCCCCTTAAAGGATTTTGCTTCTCCGGCCTCCGTCCCTCCTCTATTTCTAGGGTTTCTTCCCCTCCTCTCTTCCTTCACTCTCCATGGTGCCAAGGAAACCGAGGATTTTGAATCAAAATCCCGAGCTCATCCGCGGGATCGAAAAGTACTCACGATCGAAGATGTACCACAAGCGAGACTCTAGACGATCAAGGTGAAGCACGACTGGATCTGTCTCTTCTACCCTTGCCTTCTTCGTCGACCCAGAAGTTGCGGTACCTTTCTTCTTGTGGGCCTTGAGACCCTTGCCTAACATCCGACCCACGTCTACATCCATATCTGCAATGAAAGAAGATCAGCACAGCTTAGAAACAGAGCAACGACAAAAGAGAAAAGTGAAAGTCGAAGCTCGACGCAGAAAGCTTCCTGATATAAGCAGAAGCAGCCAGGAGGAGGGGTTCTAGCCTGGTCAGATGGCTCGAGAAGCTCAAACTCATACTCCGAAGGAACCCCATACTGAATCTTGATCAGCGAGAGTTCGTCCAAAGTCAGAGTACTAGGAATGGTGTCTGGTACAAAGAACGGACGAGGTTCATCTACAGAACTAGGATTTTATAGGACTGAAGAGGATGAACTCCTAAAACTGCTACAGGAGGAAGTGTTGGAGGATATTTTGAATCAAGAAAAAATCCTAAAAAATTCTAAAAAAATTGAGAAAAATAAGAAACAAGGTGCTCGCGGAGAAACCGAACGGACATAATGCGAAGGATAAAAAATGAAAGTAGAACAAGAAAGAGAAGAGTTCCAGAACTAACCTAAGCTGGTCCGAAAGATGCAGGAAGGCAGCAAGGGTGATGGGGGTCGACCCGAAGAGCATCTAAAACTGAGAGGGACACGCTGGAGGAAGACGAAGTTCTCGGAGAAGAAGAAGGGCTCCAATAGAATTCTCAGGCAAAGTGAAACCCCTGAAGGAGGGGGGCGGGTTTAAATAGGCAATGGGGTTCGGCGCAATAATGATTGCAGATCTTCTCTGGCCGATCTACAACCACCGTGTGTCTCACTCATCATGGCAAGTGGCTGAAGGCGGCTAATAACTGATAGAATCATTATTGCACCGTACCTAGAGCAATGCTCCAACGAGAATTCCGAAAAAATCTTTTTGGATCACCTAAATTTGAAAAGACTCTAGCACCAGCACGCCAAACACCAAAATATCTGAAAACAACCGAGTATAAAAATCGAGAGAGATAACTTCGACTGTGAAAATTTCTCTGTACTTTCTTTATTTGATATCCAAACTCGAAAGTAGGGAGACTGATGTTGGATATAAAATAATCCCAGCCGAAGTTCGTAAGAGGTCGACCCTCCCAGGGCTCTTCCGGCTTCCGACCTTGTATGGTATTTTTTTAAACTTATTCGACCGTCCGAGCTTTCACAATACCATCCGGACTCCTCCAGCAATCGACCTTCTATAGTGTCCTCCAGATTCTCCCCATAGACGAACTCCTATCATGCCATCCGGACTTCTCCAATAATGAGCTCTTCCATTCATCTACCGGACTGCTCCAAATGCTCTCTGGGCTTCACTATCAGTCGATTTTCTACAGTGATCGACTACTCTCCGAATCTCTTCCAGACTTCTTTCTGCCATGATCAACTTCACTCCGAGCTTCTTTCAAACTTCATCAATATCCGAGCTTCTCCAGTAGCAGGACTTCTACAGTAACCAGACTCCATCCAAATTTCTACGGTGGTCGATCGCCTTTCGAATTTTGTTACCCAGCTATGCAACCCAAGAGGGAGGGTGAATTGGATTTCTAAAAATTTTAAACTTATCTTATACCTTATGAAGATTGTTTAACAATAGCTAGATAAATAAGGAGAGTATAGTTGATTCAAGGCTAATGGTTAAATGCAAGAATGTAAGAGAATAAAGAAGTTCTAAAAGGAGAGCAATTAAACATGACACAAACAAGAGGATTTATAGTGGTTCGGTGCCAATCTTGCACCTACATCCACTCCCCAAGCTCCTACTTGAGAATTTCAATCCACTAACTTGTATTCAACTTGAATACACTCATCGAAACCTCCGACTCTAGCTATCCCAAGCTAGTCCACTTATTTTCTGGGTACAAGCCAATCCAATACAATTCGATTCAAGGTTCGGATCAACCTTCCCACATTTTGAAATCTTTCCAAAATAAAAATAATAACTCAAAAGAGTATTACAATTAATAGCACAGAAAATATAAAAGAAGCTCCTTTAGTGAGCGAATGAGGCTTTAAATACACTTTACTCAAATAGAAGAAAGCTCTTTCCAATTTTCTCTAGGTAGTTGGAGACTTGAATAAGCACTTGAGGAGTTGGTGAACTTGAATTAAAAGCTTCTTGAATGCTTTGAGTGGGTACTTGCTTAGGGCTGAAAAGTATGTTTGAAATTCTCTTTTCAAAAATCTCTCTTATTCTTGATTCCCACCTTTTAGTCCCTTTTATATCTTTAAGGAATGGTGGAGTGTAATCTGGGCTGAAATAGAGCCGTTAGACCACATTAAATGAGCATTAAATGCACTTATAATGGGTTAAAAACTAGCCGTTGCGAAATTTTTTCGTCACAGGGATCGACTCATGGGTCGACTCATGCTCATGGGTCGACTCATGGGGTCAACCTCTGTGGAAAACAGAAAAAAATAATGATTCTGTAATTTTGGCCTAAAAACAGCAGAGGTCGACTCATGGGGTCGACTCATGCCTGGGGGTCGACCCATGGGGTCGACTCACAGACTGTGCCAACCAAAAAATTCTACGTGCCAATCAGCCCTTTGTGCCATGAGTCGATTCATGGGGTCGACTCAAATTTACAAACATGAATATCTTTCAAAATACATGTCTAAAAACTATAAAATTTTCTTCAATGGATCACAAATCTTTTGTTCTTGCTCTTGATGCTTTCAAATCAGGATTTGGTAAAATTATGATTTTGCCCCTAAAATGCAATAAGTCTTTTTCAAGCAAAAATCATTAGTAACCCCTTCAAATTCTTTGTAATCATCAAAATCAATCCAAGAAGCAACAATCTCCCCCTTTTTGATGATGACAAAATACTTGAGCAAAAGCATATATAAGACATTGAGCATTAATTTCAAATTTATGAAGATGCATCATTTAAGTGTTATAGCCATGCATTGAAATGAAATGCATCATAGATAGTTTGAAGATAAATGTGAAATTTGCTACCAATTTGAAAATTGCTTATAAATGCATTTGCTTGGAAAGAAGAGCTGATGATTTTGATTCTTTGGCACATGACATATGTGCCCATTTGCTTATGTTACTCATTTACCTAACAATTTGCTTATTGCTCATCTGCTTAATAATTTAAAAATTTACTCATTTGCTTATATTGCTCATTTGATTCTTTACTCCCCCTTTTTGACAGCATCAATTGAGGTTCTTTACTCCCCCTTTTTATTGAATATATTTTCTCTATTCTTTCCTTTTGATGGGATTAATTTTACTTCTTTAGCTTCCTTCTTTATTGCTTGTTTCTTAATTGCTTATTGTTTTACTCCCCCTTAATATAGCAAACATAAAAGATATACCAATTGTATATCATATTGCAATTCATAGTATTTTACATCATGGATAGAAGTTATTTTGCATACTCATAATTAAAAGCAACTCAATTTGAAAGTCATTCATTGAAAATCAAAGAGTATATTTTTATAATCAAAAAGTGACTGATTACATAGTTGTTCCAATACATATACCAAAATACAAAAGTCAATCAGTCAACATCATTACATGGCCCAAAAGATAGATCCTAGACTAAAACTAAAGAAAAGACTAACTACACATGATCTAGTAGAGATCATGACTGGATGGATCAGAGTCAGATGAATCGAAGATGGGATGAGGAGATGAAGGATCACGACCAAGGTCTCGACCTCGACCCCGTCTGCCTCTGCCACGGGTGGAGGTGCCGACACGAGTGGAGGGATGTGAGGATCCTGAAGGCTGTGAAGCAAAGGACTGTGCTACAAGTGATAGTCTAATAGTGTCTAGAAGGTTTAAGGCTCTCGAAACAGACTGTAGCAGTACAGTGAACTGGGTGGAAGCATGCTCACTAGAGCCTCTGATCTCTCTCCTCAGAAAGTCAAATCCACTCTCCAAGACTCCTTGCAGTCTGGCTGCCTCTGCAGATAGGTCTGAGACCTCAGTGATGTCCTCATGTGGCTGTGGATGGGCTAGAGCCAGTACTTGCCTCTGCAAGTCGAATACTCTGGCAGTCAGTCTCACCACACAACCCTCAAGCTACTCGATGCGAACTGACTGATTAGAAATCATCTGGAACACAGTGGAGATGTGGGGGATCAGTGCCTGATCAGATATATCATGAACTGTCGATCCCTGAGCACAAGCTGAAGTACCCATCTGACGAGATAGTATAGAAGCCACGCGTTGAGATATCATCTCTATCTGGTCGTCAGCCAATCTGAACTCTGAGGGAAGTGCTCTGCTGTCTGGCTACTGGACTGGAGTGTGCCTCCTTGTAGACTCTGATGGGCCAGCCTTATGATCCGAAACAAACTGAATGTCTGGAGATGCTGCCCTGAGATCACGGAGGGGTGAGGGTGGTCCTTCTTCCTCAGCTCTGTCCTTAGCTCTCTCTTCCACACCTTTAGTCCAACCACCATCAGTCTTAGTAAATCCCATGTGGTGCAAAGTATGTTGGTTGATGGTGTCAGAGTGAGAAAGCCTAGCTACTGCCTCCCCCTCAAAGCTGACTCCAAACCTCCTGAATACTAAAGTGAGGGCCATACCAAAAGGTAGATGTGCCTTGGATCTATTCAGGGTTTCTCTCATAGCCTCAATCATTAATGCTGGGAGGTTCAAGGGGGTTTGGGTAATCACATGAAACATAATGCAGATGTCTCGACTTGAGAGGAGATCATGTCTACCACTTTTGGGGAAGAATAGCTTTGTTACCATTTGATGTAGTATCCTCATCTCAATGGAAAGGATCTTGGCCTCTAATTTGTTTAGGCTTTCCAAGAAGGTTCTTCCTAGAATCACATTAATTCCCTCCTTCTTAACTGGGAGTTCCATATTTGTGTATCCCTCACAGGGTAAATGAAGAATTTCTCCCAAAAGCATAGGATCTAAACTGATTTCTATACCCTTAACAGTGGATCTTACTGTTTCATTGCCATAGCTCAAGTTCAGATAAAATTTTCTAACCAGATCCACATAGGTAATTTCTTTAAGTGAACAGTAGAATTTCCAACCTTGATCCTTGATTTTTGAACCGATAGAGAACCCCTCCTTTTCAAAAAATCTGAATCAATATTTTTCTCGGGTTCTACCTTCCTATCAGATAAGAGAATCTTACTGGGGCTTATTGGAGATCGAGAAGTAGCTGGAGCAGATGTCAGAGCAGGGATTGAAGCTGACGTGGTCTCGATTGCCTGCCTCTTCCGGCGCACACCTTCTTCCAACCTGCAGACCGATTTCCTTCTTTATGAAAGCTTCATTTTCGGAGCCATTTCCACAACCAGAGCAAGCAAGGATCTTAGGAGATCGAATGTGTGAGGAGATAGAGAGTTTTTAGGAGAAGGATAGGGATTTTTGGAGGAGTGATACCCCTATTTGGAAGAGACGGGTAGAATCTAGGGCACGCTCAAACTGCTCCAAATAAGAGAGGAGAAGGGGAAGAACTTGATTCCTAAAGGTCGATTTGAGGTGTAAGGGGCGATGGGAGAAGAGTCTTGGGGGAAGGACTTGGGTTTGGAGAAGAAGAGAAGGGGACCTATGGCTTGGAAGAAGGAAGAAGATGGAAGAATGGGTCGGCTCAAGGATGGATTTTCAACAAAAAGAAAGAGCCCGTGGGATTTAGCCAAGATTACAAGTTTGCCCTTGGGTTAACCTTAGGGGTCGACTCATGGCTCACAGAAATCCAAAAAAATGATGAAAAAATTTTCAAAAAATTCAAAACTTTAGGAGAAGGATATTTACTCAATGATCAATTATGAGAATGATAATTTTGAGCTTTTAAGTCCAAGAGAAATGATGAGAATTGAGTTCAAAGAGTTTTTGACATTGATCCCTTGGGATCAGAGAGACATTTAAGCAGATGGATCAAGGATTCCTAGTTCTCTCCTAATTTCATAAAATCTATCTTCACTTAGGGCCTTTGTAAAGATGTCGGCTAATTATTTTTCAGTACAAACATAGTCAAGAATTATGTATTTATTTTGAACATGTTCTCTTATGAAATGATGTCTGATTTCAATATGTTTAGACCTAGAATGCTGAATTAGATTTTTAGTAAGATTTATAGCACTAGTGTTATCACATATTATGGGAGTTTCATTAAGTTTGATACCAAAATCTTTGAGTTGTTGCTTAATTCACAAGATTTGAGCACAACAACTTTCGACTACAATGTATTCGGCCTCGGTCATAGACAGTGCTACCGAATTTTGTTTCTTGCTAAACCAGGAGATTAGGTTAACTCTAAAAAATTGGCAAGTTTCACTAGTACTTTTTCTATCTAATCTACATCCAGCAAAATCAGCATCTGAATATCCTATTAAGTCAATTAATGAGTCTTTAGAGTACTATAATCCTAGAGTTTGTGTACCATTTAAATATCTAAGGATTCTTTTAACTGCATTCAAGTGTGATTCTTTTGGATTTGATTGAAATCGAGCACAAAGACAAACACTAAACATAATATCAGGTCTACTAGCAGTTAAATATAGTAGAGAGCCAATCATACCTCTATAAAATTTTAAGTCTACACTTTTACCTTCTTCATCCTTGTCAAACTTACATGAAGGGCTCATGGGTGTGCCAATTACTTTGGAGTTCTCCATTCCAAATCTTTTGAGTAATTTTCTTGTGTACTTGCTTTGGATGATGGAGATTCCTTCCTTTGTTTGTTTGATTTGGAGTCTGAGAAAGAATGTAAGTTCTCCCATCATGCTCATCTCGAACTCTCCCTGCATGAGCTTTGCAAAATCTTGACAAAGAGTTTCATTAGTAGACCCAAAAATAATGTCATCAACATATATTTGTGTAACTAATATATCATCTTGATTTCTTTTAATGAAAAGGGTTGTGTCTACATTACCTCTTGAAAAATTATTATTAAGTAAAAATTTGCTTAGCCTTTCATACTAAGCCCTGGGTGCTTGTTTCAAACCATATAGAGCTTTATTTAATTTTAAAACATGATTAGAAAAAGCATGATTTTCAAAACCTGGAGGTTGTTCTACATAGACTTCTTCAGCAATATATCCATTTAAAAAGGTACTTTTGACATCCATTTGGAATAATTTAAATTTCATAAAGCAAGCATATGCAAGTAGAAGTCTAATTGCCTCTGATCTAGCAACAGGTGCAAAGGTCTCATCAAAATCAATTCCTTCTTCTTGATTATAACCTTTAGCAACCAATCTTATTTTATTTCTTATTATATTTTCATATTCATCTAATTTATTCTTAAAAACCCATTTTGTGTCAATTATTGAATAATTTTTAGATCTTGATACTAAAGTCCATACATTATTTCTTTCAAATTGATTAAGTTCTCCTTGCATTGCATTAATCCAATTATAATCTTTTTCAGCTTCTTCAATGGTTTTAGGTTCAAGATGAGAGACAAAAGCAAAATGATTGAATGCATCTTTAAGTGAAGAACGAGTTTTTACACCCTGTGAAGGATCACCAATAATTAGTTCCTTGGGGTGATTGTGAACATACCTCCATTCTTTGGGTAGATCATTTGTACCTTGAGGTTGTTCTTGTTGTTCTTCACCTCCCTCATCCTGTTTGTCTTCATGTTTCTCATCATCTTGAATTGTTGAATCTTTCAGAGTGATCTCCTTCATCCCTTCTATAAAAGGATCTGCATCATTAACACCTTCATTCTTCCTTGAAGGAAGATCGTTAGTTTCATCAAAGACAACATGTATTGACTCCTCTACTACTAAGGTTCTTTTGTTAAAAACTCTAAAAGCTTTACTAGAGGAGGAGTAACCAAGAAAGATTACTTCATCGAATTTTGCATCAAATTTTTCAAGTCTTTCTTTACCATTGTTTAACACAAAACATCGGCAACCAAAAACATGAAAATATGCAATATTAGGTTTTCTTCCTTTCCAAAGCTCATAGGGGGTTTTCTTTAAAATTTGTCTAATTAAAGTACTATTTAAAATATAATATGCTGTGTTAATAGCTTCCATCCAAAAGTATCTTGGAAGGTTGCTTTCACATAGCATGGTACGAGCCATTTCTTCAAGGGTTCTATTTTTTCTTTCTACTACTCTATTTTGTTGGGGTGTCCTAGGTGCAGAAAAATTATGGCCTATTCCTTTTTCATCATAAAATTTTTCAAAGTCTTGATTTTCAAAATCGGTTCCATGATCACTTCGAATATTTTGAATTGAAAATCCTTTCTCATTTGTGACTTTTCGGTAAAATTTAGAGAAAACTTGAAAAGTTTCATCTTTGTGTGCCAAAAAAAAAACTCATGTAAAACGAGAGAAATCATCAATAATTACAAAACTATATCATTTTCCTCCTAGACTAGTAGTTCTAGTATGTCCAAATAAATCCATGTGCAATAGCTCTAATGGTCTAGAAGTTGAAACAATATTCTTAGATTTGAATGAAACTCTTGTTTGTTTCCCTAGTTGGCATGCATCACAGATTCTATCCTTTTCAAAGTTCAATTTAGGCAAACCAAGAACCAATTCCTTCTTAATGAGTTTTGAAAGTGAATGCATGCTAATATGTGCAAGCCTACGGTGCCAAAGTCAACTAGTCTCATTAATCTTGGCATTCAAAGATACTAGGCATTGCATGTTTATCTTGGATAGATCATTCAAATCTACCATGTAAACATTACCATGTCTATGTCCAACAAATTTGATGCCTTCATTAATAGAACTAGTTACAATGCAAACAGAAGATTCAAAAATAATTTTATATCCTTTATCACAAAATTGACTAATGCTTAGTAAATTATGCTTTAAACCATCTACTAACAAAATATTTTCAATGTACTTGGAGGGAGTGATACCAATGTTACCTATACTGATGTTCTTTCCTTTACCATTGTCTCCAAAGGTGACCATCCCTCCATTCTTAGCATCAAATATGATGAATTGGGATTCATCACCAGTCATGTGTCTCGAGCATCCGCTATCAAGATACCATTTTCTATTTGCTCCTTGGGATGCTAGACACACCTGCAGGCAAAAGTCAAGTTTTTGCTTTAGGTACCCAAGCTTTCTTGGGTCCTTTTTGGTTAGTCATAATGGTTCCTTTTGGAACCCATATTTTCTTTACATTTGAGTTTACAGATTTGTTAGAGAAACAAGTGTATGACTTGTGTCATACTCTACCATATTTGAAGCAAGTAATATTAGAAAACTTGTTACTTGAAGAGTTTACATAGATATTTTTCAGATACTTTTGTTTCTTCAAGGGGTTATATCCAAGTCCAGCCTTATCATACACGACCTTTTGATTTTCAAGAATCATATTAAGTTTATTAGAACTCAAGGTGAATTTTTCAACTATTAGTTTTAGCTTGACAATTTTATTCTTTAAATTTTAATTTTCTTGAAACAGAGTAGATTTTTCAATTGAAATGCTTTCATTTTGTTTCAGTAAAGATTGATTTTTTAATTTTAGATCTTTGTTCTTTACCCCTAGTTTCTTTAGTTTATCAATTAAATCATAAAAAGCCTCATGAAGTTCTTTAAAGATAAAGTCACTAGGAGTTTCGAAATTTACCTCATTTTCATGTGCCATAAGGCACAAGTTGGCTTGTTCAGTTGAGTCTTCCTCTTCGGAGCTTGAGTCATCACTTCTACTCCAAGTGGCCATCATGGCCTTCTTCTTGTACTTCTTGGGACCCTTCTTCAGTTGTGGGCATTCAGACTTGAAGTGTCTCAGTTTTTTGCATTCATAGCAGATAAGGGATTGGTCTTTATCCTTTTCTTTGCTATGTTCTCCTTTTGTGAGTGGCCTCTTCCTCATTCCTTATTTTTTTTTCCTCAAAAACTTCTTGAACCTTCTGGTAATGAGAGCCATCTCTTCATCTTGCTCTTCATTTTCAGTGTCATCAGTTTCTTCATCAAGTTGAGCTATGGATTTGAGGACGATTGTTCTCTTCTTTTTGACTTCTTCCTCTTGATGTTATTTCATGCTCAGCTCATGTGTCATCAATGATCCAAGAAGCTCTTCCAAAGATAGGATGTTTAGATCGTTGGCTTCTTGGATAGCGGTCACTTTGGCTTCCCAAGTTCTTGGTAGGGATCTGAAAATCTTTCTTACGAGCTCACTATTAGAATAGGACTTACCAAGACTTTTTAGACCATTTATAATATCAGTAAAATGGATAAACATTTCAGTTATAGATTCATCATGCTCCATTTTAAAAAGTTCATATTTATGTACAGTATGTTAATTTTGGACTCCTTTACTTGATTAGTTCCTTCATGGGTTACTTCTAATCTATCCCATATTTCTTTAGCAGACATGCAAGTTGAAATTCGATTGAATTCATTAGCATCAAGAGCACAATACAAAATATTCATAGCTTTAGCATTTAGTTGGGCCATTTTCTTATCAACCTCATCCCAATCTTTTTCGGGTTTGGCTGATTCCACACCATCAATAATTTTAGTGGGTGTGTGAGGGTCGTTTACTATGATACTCCACATATCCTAGTCGAGTGCTTAAATGAAGATTTTCATCCGAGCTTTCCAATAGGTATAGTTGGACCCATTGAAAAGTGAAGGTTGGTTAGTGGACTGCCCCTCGGCTAGAGAAGTGCCAACTTAAGTTGCCATAGATCTTTAGCTCTTTGATTGGTTAGATCAAAGTAGGACTAGAGCATCGGGCTCTGATACCACTTGTTGCCCAGCTATGCAACCCAAGAGGGGGGGTGAATTGGATTTTTAAAAATTTTAAACTTATCTTATACCTTATGAAGATTGTTTAACAATAGCTAGATAAATAAGGAGAGTATAGTTGATTCAAAGCTAATGATTAAATGCAAGAATGTAAGAGAATAAAGAAGTTCTAAAAGGAGAGCAATTAAACACGACACAAACAAGAAGATTTATAGTGGTTCGGTGCCAACCTTGCACCTACATCCACTCCCCAAGCTCCTACTTGAGAATTTCAATCCACTCACTTGTATTCAACTTGAATACACTCGTCGGAACCTCCGACTCTAGCTATCCCAAGCTAGTCCACTTATTTTTCGGGTATAAGCCAACCCAATACAATTCGATTCAAGGTTCGGATCAATCTTTTCACATTTTGGAACCTTTCCAAAATAAAAATAATAACTCAAAAGAGTATTACAATTAATAGCACAGAAAATACAAAGAAGCTCCTTTAGTGAGCGAATGAGGCTTTAAATACACTTTACTCAAATAGAAGAAAGCTCTTTCCGATTTTCTCAAGGTGGTTGGAGACTTGAATGAGCACTTAAGGAGTTGGTAAACTTGAATTAAAAGCTTCTTGAATGCTTTGAGTGGGTACTTGCTTAGGACTGAAAAGTATGCTTGAAATCCTCTTTTCAAAAATCCCTCTTATTCTTGATTCCCACCTTTTAGTCCCTTTTATATCTTTAAGGAATGGTGGAGTACAATCTGGGCTGAAATAGAGCCGTTAGACCACATTAAATAAGCATTAAATACACTTAAAATAGATTAAAAACTAGCCGTTGCGGAACTTTCCCATCACAGGGGTCGACTCATGGGTCGACTCATGCTCATGGGTCGACTCATGGGGTTGACCTCTGTGGAAAACAGCAGAAAATAATGGTTCCGTAATTTTGGCCTAAAAACAGCAGAGGTCGACTCATGGGGTTGACTCATGCCTGGGGGTCGATCCATGGGGTCGACTCACAGACTGTGTTAGCCAAAAAATTTTGCGTGCCAATCAGCCCTTTGTGCCATGAGTCGACTCATGGGGTCGACTCAAATTTACAAACATGAATATCTTTCAAAATACATGTCCAAAAACTATAAAATTTTTTCCAATGGATCACAAATCTTTTGTTCTTGCTCTTGATGCTTTCAAATCAGGATTTGATAAAATTACGATTTTGCCCCTGAAATGCAATAAGTCTTTTTCAAGCAAAAATCATTAGTAACCCCTTCAAATGTTTTATAATCATCAAAATCAATCCAAGGAGCAACAGATTTCATCCGAGCTCCTACAAAAGTCGGACTCAGTCCGAACTTCTATAGCGGACGGATCTCAGACGAACTTCTACAACGGATGGGCTCCACCAGTCAGATCTCTACTCCAAACTTCTATTGCAAGCGGACTTCATCCAAGCTTCTACAATAAGAAGCCTCCATCTGAGCTTCCACGGCAATCAATTTTCGTCCGAGCTTTTACAGTAAGCGACCTCCTTCCAGACTCCTACAAGAACCGAACTCCGTCCGAACTCCTATAATAGAATTTAATTCCAGACTCCTCTAGCGGTCAACCTTCCACAGTGTCCTCAAGACTCCTCCAGCGGATGAACTTCCACAATGCCTTTCGAACTCCACTATCAGTCGACCTTCTGCTGGATTCCTCGTGAAATCGAACCTCTCAAGCGGACAGTCTTCAAACAAGCTTCTACATCAGATAAATTTCAGATGGACTTCTCTAGCAATCGAACTCCTGTCAGACTTCTCCAACAGAAAGTTCCTATCCGAGCTTCTACAACAGATGACTTTCACTTGCAGCATCAGCGTCCAAGGCACCCGACAACAGTGGACTCGTCAGCAACCTCAGAAACATCCGAGCTTCTCTTAGATTGCTGAGACAGAGAGCCATTCCGCTCCGTCAGACATCCCAACCGAGCTTCAGCCGTCCAGCCCGAACTCTCTGGCAAGTCACGACAATGGACACTACCCCACTCTCTGTAACAGATTCTACATGGTCCCACCACTCTCTTGCAAGTCGTGACAATGGACACCACTCCACTCTCTGTAACAGATTCCATGTGGCCCCACCATTCTCTAGCAAGTCACGACAACGGACACCACTCCACTCTCTGTAACAAACTCCACGTGGCCCTGAATGCCCACTACCAGACAGTTACGGACATCGCTGTCAAGCGGTTATGCTCCTCCGTCTATAAAAGAGACCCCCCAGATATGTTCTCCTCTAAGCTCTAAACTCTATCTCGAAACTCTGCTAAAATCCCATTCGAGTGCTCTATTTTTATTGAAGCAGAGTACTGACTTGAAGACAGAGGGTCTTGCCGGAGCACCCCCAACTCTGATTTAGACTTTCCTTATAGGTCCCGACGGCGGTCACGATCCCCTCGACTCCAACTTCTCCGAAGTCGGTGGAATTCTGCACCAACATGGATAACTATCAGATCAGAATCATTTAAAGTTTTTTACCCATTACAGATTTCAGTGGTTCACAAGAGTCTAAGGATATCAGCCATAGAGATGACACCAACAGACTATTTGTGACTTACCACTCTAAACGCCTTCCTTGGTTAAAGCAAGTTTACCATACTCGCTGCCCGATCCACTCTCTATACGACTAAGAAAATATAGATGACACCAACAAACTATTTGCAACTTACCATCCTAAACGCCTTCCTCGACTAAAGCGGGATTTACCATGCTCGCTGTCCGGTCCCCTTCCCGCATATGCCGCTTCCTCAATAATACCAAACTACAAAAATTACAAACTGAAACATAAACTAAGGGATAGTTAATAAAAAGAACACAAACAGAACACAAGCTAGGCTAATTATGAACTAAAACATAAATTAACAGAAAGCTAATCACTAAATATACACGAGGGACTATAGGTTAATGAATTAAATTTTCTAATTATTAAGACTATCCAGACTGCAAGTAAACAGACTGATATAAAAGCAAGAAGAACTAATATAAGAGCAAGAGGCATAAATGCGATAAATAACTATAGAGTAAATTCTAAGCTATTAAATATAAAATATAATCTACTGAGTAAACTATTAAACTTACTAATAAAAGTAAACTACAAACTATAAATGATAACCAAAAGGTAAATTAAATAAGTAAAGCTATCAGAAGGAATAAACTGATTACTAACTAACTGCAGTAAATAAAACTAATAGAACGAATAAACAACTACTAACTAACTGCAGTAAATAAGACTAACAGGACAAACTAGAAAATTAACTGCAATTTAACTGCTACAGTAAGTAAACTAAGTAAAAGTAGAACAAACCAACATAGAAAAGAAAGAAATAAAATTTAAACAAAGATAAATAAATGTAAGTGCAATAAACAAAGTAAACAGAACTAAGTAAAGTGGACAGAACTTAAGTAAGTACAAAGATGAGAACAAAGAAACATAAATGTAATAAAACTAAAATAAAACTACTTAATAAAGTAAAGAAACAAAGATACAGTACTTAAACAATGAACAAAGAAAAAATAAAAGCTTAAAATACTTTAACTAATTAAATAGCATATAATCGCTACGTTATTTACTTCGTGATTTGCATGATAGATTGTACTATAATTTTAGTACGACCTTATAACATGTTACCGGTAGTATTTGGATTGTTTACCCTGATTGATCCATTATTTACTTCATAATCTCTACCAATCTTAGGATTGTTTACCTTTAAGAGACTAATTCATTGTTTACTTCACAGTTTCGATAGCATTTCGATTGTTACCATCATGCTACAGTAACATGCTACAGTGCCCAACAGTACTGTACAGTGTTTCTGCTACAGTACTGTATAATGCATATACTACAGTAATTAGGTACAGTATAGCTACAGTAAAGAATAGTAACTATGAACAGTAATGAGCAGTAACAAGCTTAAACATAAAGAAAACTTAAACTTAATTAATAATAGTAAAATGAAAGAAAAATAGGCTTTATTTAGAAAAGCACACTTACATGAAGACTGATGAAATTAAAATACACATCTTACAAGCTTTATGTACACTGATCAAGCTTAAGCAAACATAAATACAAACCACAAGCGCTAATATTATGTTAATACATAAGTAAATACACCATAAGTACATTTATTTACAAAAACTCACCATGAGTTACGCTCAAATGACAAAGAACCAAGGTTTCTGTAGAGGAATCTGTGAAAGAAGTGGATGGATGAGTTTTTTAATGAAGAAATAAGAGAGAGATGGGAGAGTGATTTGTTTCATGGATAAAGGAGCAAGTGGATGAATATTTTAATGGAAGTGAATGGAAGAGACG